>NC_085857.1:34632984-34662984 GCF_034702125.1 Engraulis encrasicolus
AGAAAGGAGAGTGGAGAAGAAAAAGGGTACACGTTAGTCAAGATTTGTTCTTTGTACTGTTCATTGGTCCTGACCGTGCTGCTCCATCTGCCCCGTGATAACATCCAGGGCAGCGCGCGCCGTCGCCCCGCGCTCCAGACCCAGGCTAGAGAGGAGAGTGGACAAGAAAAAAGGGTACACGTTAGAAAAGGATGTATTCTTTATACTGTACTTTGGTCCTGCCTGTGCTACCCTAACAGCCCCATGGTCACGTCCAGGGCAGTCGCCCCATGCTCCAGACCCAGGCATGTGTGGCATATGGTGGGTTGGGGGAGAGGAGAGAAGATGTTTGGGGGTGGGTGGTAGGTGGTAGGGGCGTTGGAAAATAATGACATGGAGCAGGCAGAGAGGAGAGAAGACAACAAAAGGGTATACATTAGTCAAGATGTGTACTTTGTACTGTTCTTTGGTCCAGGCCATGCTGCTCCAGCACAGTAGGCTATGGGGTGGGTAGTATTGGCAAAGGGTTCACGACTGAATACGCATCACGATACACATGCCACAATGCAATTCTATTCTATTGCGATGCATGGCGATTCATGGGCTGAGGTGGCATATGGAGGGGGAGAGGGAAGGGGAGAGTGGACAAGAAAAGGATGGCACACATACAGTAAGTCAGGATTTGTATAGTGTTCATTGGATAGCCATATGATCAGCTCCAGGCCAGGGCTGCACAAGCCCTCTCCCCATGCCCCAGTCGCAGGCTGGGTTAGCATATGGCAGACATGGGCAGGAGGGGTGTGTGGATAGTGGGGAGGGTGATGGGTTGGGTTAGAGACGGTTGGGAAAGGGGGTGGAGAAGAGGGCACACATATTCACATTCCACAATTTTTATACCGGTATGTTTTTTTGGGTTTACATTGGGTTTTCGTCTATATAGCATTGTTGTTACGTACCATAGTTATACCAGAGATTCTTTAAGTATATAGAGATATGCCAATGTAATAGGTTGCTATGGGCACCTAACATGACCAGGTTCCGGTCTGCCTAAATGGGCGTGTCATAATACTCCTAGCATTGAATAGAACAGTCCTTAGATCTGCCTAGGTCTGCCAAAAGGGGGATTTCTCCCCCCCCCCCCTTGAAATAATAGAACCCGGAAACAATGGGCCAATGGAACCTCTCTCTCTCTACTCTCTCTGGTTATACTTTTGCTATTGTGTGATTGGACAGTGTGCTGTTTACTCTGCCTGGACTGCCTGGATTTTACACGCTGGTACTGGTATCGGTATCGGCCCCGATACCTGTTCATTTTACTCATACTCGTACTCGTCAAACACTTGCCATTGCTGGTACCAGACACTGATACTGCTATTACCAGAAAATGCAACATCTTATCACGTTGCATTGACTTGAAGGCAGCATGGCAAAAAAAATCTGTCTCATAAATTTACTGTACTAACATTTAAATCTACATGGAAATGGACAATCAAACAAATATCACGGGTGGAAAAAAAGGCTGTGGATTTATTTTCATTGTATGTTGGGGGTAAAGCTATCGGTATCAGTACTCAGTATAAGCAAGTACAGACTTCAATGTACTCGTACCAGTTTTTTTTTAAGTGGTATCCTGCATCCCTATAAATGGGTTCAAAAATTTAGTTTTCTCCTGACTGCGCGAAACTAGCTGCGCACAACTCAACCTCTGATTGTTGGAAACCGCTGTCGGTCAAAAAAAATAGCTTGTGTGGTTGGCTGCCAGAGTCTTGCCCCTCCTCATAACATTGATAAACAAAAAAAACATCTATACTCCATGTATTCATTTACTATCCCTCATATAAAACCCACTGAGTCATGACTGCTGCTAACAGCATTGAGGCAGCTCCCAGCCCACCAATGACAAACAAGAGCCTGCTTTCCTCCCCTTTGCCTTGGCAAGGGACTCTGCACAGTCTGCAGTAGCCCTCAATCCTCTGCTCACTATAAGACGACTTGATTGACGACTTGACTTGATTTTACATTGCATTACACTTACCTGATTATCCAAAGCAACTTACCAATAGTTATTTTAAGTACAGGGTATTGGTTATAGTCCCTGGAGTAGTGTAGGGTTAGGCTCCTTGCTCAAGGGCACCTAAGCCATGGAGTGAGACAGGGAGTGGCAAGGTGGGATTCGAACCAGCAACCGTTTGATGTAAAGCTCATCTTCTTAAACACTAAGTCACGGCTGGATTTATTTCAAAGTTGACCATTTGGTGTTTCAAACATTCCAGACCCATCCATTCCCTCACTCAGTACCAATGTGGTACAATGTGCAATTGTGGGGTCACTGGCCTGGCTATCGCAACAGCAACTTTTCGAGAATTCAGTCTGGCTTATTCACATTGTCAACCCATGTCTCAGAGGGCGATGCAAAGGGTGTGCCTAACTCACGTTCCTGAAATGCCTCCATATGCTATCTGTGGAGGATACATTCAGCTTGACCACCCTTTCCTTCATGAGAAGGAGACAGCTAAAGGGGTGGTGGGTGAGGGGGGGTTGGGCATTGATCAGTTGCAAATGGGGGGCATTAGTCTGTTTTACTGTTTTAGTACGAAAGGGGGCATTGGCAGGCTTATGATGAGGTTAAAGGACCAGTTCAGTCAATTTCAACATGCAGTTGTAATGCTCACACTACCCTGGACTTGTCAGTACCTGAGGTTTTTTTTTCTTCTTCTTCTTCAGCCTTTTCCGAGATCTTGGTCATTGTAATGGGGGCAGCGCTTTGTTTACATTTTTTAAAAAAAACATTTTTATTTATTCCCAAAAACATCCGAAAGGTTATACAACATCAGCAGACAACTAGCAAACAGCGGTACCTTATGGGAAAATATTTGGAGTAGGCCTATGTTAATAAAAAAAAAAGTAAACAAACGCTGCCCCCATTAGAATAGCTCATATCTCGGAAAGGGCTTAGCCGAAAAATGTGGCATCACCGGGTACTGACAAGTCAAGGGTAGCATGAGCAATACAACAGCATATTGAAATTGACTGAACTGGTCCTTTAAGGGGGCATTGGCATGCTTATGATGACGTCTCATGGTCGAGAAGCACTGTTCTGGATAGTTTGCCGAGCCAAACCACTCTGAGAAGCGAAGCTCTGTGCAGTCAATGCCACAGGTAGCATGGGCAGGCCCAGGCTATGGTTCCACCAGTCGTGATCCTACCCCCCTTCATCGCCCAGCCCCCACGAAAAAGAAATCACAAAATTGTCGAAAAAATTGTGTTTAACTACTGATAAAAACTGCCATGTTGTTATTGCAATAGTGTGGTAATAGCACAGAAATGACATGTTATAAGCGCTAATTCACAATTTACGCGATGTCACGGGGGGTCGGGGGGTGGTGGTTTCGCAATGGTGCTGTCCACTTGCCCGGTTGGCCAACCCCAAGGACTTGTGATGTCATCAGGGCCATGGCTTCATGTTGCCGCCCCATCGCGGATGCTGCCCCAGTTGGCCCACCCCAAGGATTGCCCGTCCCTGGGTTACACAGCCCCCAGTCCAGACCCATCCACTCACCGGACAAAGTCCATGCCCAGGAGGGCCTCTTCTTCCCCCACGGGCTCCTTGGTCCACACGGCCTCGTTGCCGATGCACACGCCGTGCTCGTTGGCCCCCATCTCCGCGCCCCACAGCCAGGCAGGCCGGCTCAAGACCACCGCATGGGTGTGATCCGCCTGGGGGATGGAGATATACGTGCACTGGAAGAGGAGAGAGACAGAGACAGACAGAGAGGGAGAGAGGGAGGGAGAGAGAGAGAGAGAGAGAGAGAGCAAGAGAGAGAGAGGGAGAGAGAGAGGGAGAGGGAGAGGGAGAGAGAGAGAGAGAGAGAGAGAGAGAGAGAGAGAGAGAGCAAGAGAGTGGAAAGATGATGAAATGGGAGCAGGTAAAGAGGAGGTATTGAAAGACATGTAGAGAAAGAAACAGAGAGAGTGAGAGAGAGATCAAGAGAGAGAGAGAAAGAGAGAGAGAGAGAAAAGGAGGGAGAGAGGGTGGGAGAACGACAGAGAAAGACAGAGGGAGGCAGAGAAAGACAGGGGAAAAGTGTAAAAGAAAAAAAAGAGAGCTAAAGATTTAGGGCTCCTTGTTAACGGCAGCTGAATTCCAGCGCTCTGATCAGTGCTGCCGGCCCCTTTAGGGAGCACCTGGCCTGGTGAGAGCAGACAGCAGGGCAGCATAAACAAATACGGGAATGTGGGTGTGACTCAGGTGTTCCTGCACAGTCCGCCCCCCCCTCGGGATCTCAAACTCGCCACCTCCTAGTAAACGCAACAGTTCGGGTATGGGAGGCACCGCACGATACCACTGAACTAAAAGACCAGTCCGATAACTCAGCGCTACTGATAATGTATAAGGCTTCGGGAGGGAGGTTTTAATAACGTTCCACGTCACACTCTGCTAGTTGGCCTCCGTTACATGGACAAGGCCCAAACAATACCACACTAACACCAAGGCCACTGGCCCTAAGGCTGCCAAAAGCGTTATATATTTTTGTGTTATATATTGTGTTGTACATTTTTCATTGTGATTCATTGATTTGTTTATGTAAATGTATTTTGTATTTTAAAAAATAAAAAAATAAAAACTACTGTGTGTGTGTATTCGTGTGTGTGTGTGTGTGTGTGTGTGTGTGTGTGTGTGTGTGTGTGTGTGTGTGTGTGTGTGTGTGTGTGTGTGTGTGTGTGTGTGTGTGTGTGTGTGTCAGCAAGAGAGAGCAGAGCATGCAGGCTTGTGTCGGCATCAATAATTCATGGATGGACAGAATGCACAGATGTCTGCTTTCCCTCTGTGATCAAACTACTGTATACACTTACATGTATAAGACTGTTTTATATCAAGTAATCCCACATGTCATTCATCCAATGTTGCAAAACAAAACAAAAGATTTCAATCCTAAATAATTCTAAACACTGCAATCATAATCTGATTTAATTTTGTGTTCAGCCGAGTAAAGGCTGAATGATATTTTTCCAAGCCAAGGAGCCTAAATACTAAAAAAGCTGCACAACACAACTGTCTATTCCATATAAATGAATGCAGTAAAGTACGCATGGAAACAGTAGCGCATATTACGCACGAAAATACAATAGAGTTCATTTTACTATCAAGATGAGTGGCATTTCAACATATCCGTTCTGTTTGTTTGTTTGTTTGTTTGTTTGTTTGTTTGTTTGTTTGTTTGCCTGTGGTGTCTGTTTATTTGCCAGTGTGCATGTGGCCTACCTCCACCGAGGAACCGGGAGGGTGGGAGGCGGCTGGGAAGTAAACAACCTCCTGGACTTCATCCCGCGGGCGATCCGAGTTCTTGCCGAATATGACGTGGTCATCTTGGGAGCCGGGAGGCAGCGATACAAAACAGTCGCATGACCGAGGGGGCTCAGCCATCCTGGCGTGGTGGAATAAGTAACACAAGTAAACCTCTGGTTAAACAGTAGCCTATCATTTGCACTCCACACGTCTTTGAACAAAGCTGGATAAAGTTGACTAGGAATGTATATCACTTGGAATTTTGGAAACCATACAAGCAGTCACCATCCCGGATTTCCAGTGCATTTACAATAGTTTAATTACATGATAATATCGAATAGCCTATCTAATATCTAATGGATAATATGCACGCAGCCTGACCAAATGGCAGCAGCGATACCTAAGCGTACTGTAGGCTATCCAATAACACACCTGACATTATCCAATAAAACGCATAACCTTTGCGCGGCTTTCTGCGCCACAGATGTAAACAAACGATTCACTTTCTTTGGTTTCTGATAAGATTATGTCAGCTTTGATATTGCAAAGCTTCAAGGTGTGGTGCATTTATCAAAACGTCGAGCTGCACTCTGCTATGTTTCTCCTACACGCCCAGTAGCCTCGCAGACAGCTATGGGAGTTGCGCGCCGCGCACCGCATCGGGCGAGTCTTCTCCCGGTTTAATTATGACACCAGAGTCAGACAGTTTCTGTTGGTCACCGTGTCGAATGTGCTCTACTGTGAATGCACACGACCGAGTAAACTGACAGTACGACGGGCGCAAGGCGACTTCCACCGACTCCGACTTACTTTCGAGATGAAATCAGGGTGTTAAAATGGAATTAACGCCGAGTTGCACAATTACCTACTACGAGGCTTATCGGTTGGACTGGACATAGCCTAATCTCTTTCAATCCGAATGACACAAGACGAGCTATTCGCGAGTCTTACAACCAATGACAACACAAATTCCGCAGTGAATCTGTTTAAATGCATTCGATTCTTCCAAACTGGTGACGTTTGCGCGCGATTCTGATGTATTCAGCAGCCAGTCAGGTTAATATCTTGTCAAGACACGGCCTACGATAACGGTACTATCCAGTGCTATCATGTATTCCTTGGGAACATGACATGACAGGCGAAAACATTGCTTAAAGACACGTCCTCTTGTTACCTAGGCACAAAGTTTGGCCGTCAAGTATGCCCTGGAGTGATAGACCGCGGCGAAATAGCCAAACGAGAATCTAATTCTACGAAATTGTTACCTTTCTTTCGCTGAGAAACGGGACCGCAAGCCTGTACGGAAGCAGGTTGCAGCGCCGACGTCACGTGACTGCACCCAAAGACAAACCAATGTTCTATTGGTCTACTGATTTAGTTAGTTATCTCGTTTCAAGTAAAAGGACCAACGTCTAGTCTAGCAGCCCAGAAGGTCTTTGATTGTCGTCTGATATGGGTGACTGACATTGCAAAAAATAAGAGAAAAGATAACTGAAATCAACTCCCCCTCCAATATATCAAAAGTAAAGTTTTGAACCAAAGCATGACTGAAAGTAATCCACATATGAGCCCACATGTGGACACTTTCCCATTGTTAGTCACATTATGAAAGAGTGAAAGTGAAAGCCCATTGGGAAACTCCAACTCCCATTGTCATTGTGACACAGCACACAAGTGAACACTGCACACTGCACACAACAAAATTGCATTTATGCCTCACCCGTGCAGGGGGGCAGCCCTCAGTGGCGCCCCATGGGGAGCAGTGCGGTGGGACGGTACCATGCTCAGGGTACCTCAGTCATGGAGGAGGATGGGGGAGAGCACTGGTTGATTACTCCCCCCACCAACCTGGCGGGTCGGGAGTCGAACCGGCAACCTCTGGGATGCAAGTCTGACGCCCTAACCGCTCACCCATGACTGCCCAATAGCACAGCTATTAGGCTACAGACATGCAACATATATTTTTTCATTTGCACCTGATAGATTCTTGGGATCATAGGAGTATCAGGGCAGTCATGGGTAAGCGGTTAGGGTGTCAGACTTGTAGCCCAAAGGTTGCCGGTTCGACTGGGGGGAGTAATTAACCGATGCTCTCCTCAATGTCAGAGGTACCCTGAGCATGGTACTGTCCCGCCGCCCACACTGCTTCCTTAGGGCGCCATTGGGGGCTGTCCCCTTGCACGGGCGAGGCATAAATGCAATGTCGTTGTGTGCAGTGTGCACTTGTGTGCTGTGGAATGCTGCTGTGTCACAACGACAATGGGAGCTGGAGTTTTCCCGGGGCTTTCACAATGGACCCTGCAATGGCCTGAAGTGCATTGTCTCGACAATAGCAGTCAATACCAAAAGGCATTGTCTATTAGGCCTACTGTTTATCATTTTAATAGATAGGCCTACTGCCATTAATGTTAACATTGTATGTGATCAAGGGATATAAAAGTCTTGGCCTTGGCAGGTTGTCCTCTCACTCAGGAGTGGTCCTCTCGCTGGGGTTGAGCTCCAAAAACATAGGGGCTACTCAAACTGGGCGTTCCCAAGCTTGTCCCGCTTGTGGCCCACTTTAAATTTGACTTAAATTTGACAACTCTGACACAAAAAGCAGTAGAACTTAAATAAATGGCCAACTTTTTGATTTTTAGAAAAATTAATTCAAAGTCCACTTGGAATAACTTCAGGGCCCACCAGTGGGCTCCGGCCCACAGTTTGAAAATCACTGCTAAACAAACAGCAATGTTTCGATCCACCACTACAATCTTCTTCAGGCCTGAAGAGGTCGTCTGTCTGACATTTTGGCCTATAGGCTGTAGGCTACTAAGACATTTCCAAGAAAGGTAGGCGGACTTCTACACATGAGCACGACAGGCGGTTACATTAAGGCCTATGCGTGAACCTGTTAAACGGCATTGTTGCAACACTGACGGCAAGGTAGGCACGCTTTTTATGGCTGGCGTTGTTAAACTGAGGACCTGTCGTGTGTGTGTGTGCAGTCAGTCCGGAATTATGTTTTGGCGTCTGAGCGGAAGCCCGTTAAAAAATCATTCATCACCTCGTTTTAATGGACACATTCCTTTGTTTTGAGTCAAGGTATTCTCTCTCTCTCTCTCTCTCTCTCTCTCTCTCTCTCTCTCTCTCTCTCTCTCTCTCTCTCTCTCCTCTCTCTTTTGCTCTCCACCTTTGTTTATATGTCCTCTCTATCTATTTGTGCCACCCCGCATTTCTTAAATGATCTATCTATCTATCTATCTATCTATCTATCTATCTATCTATCTATCTATCTATCTATCTATCTATCTATCTATCATGTTCAATTAATACATAGATCATAGAATAATAGCCTAAAAATAGCTTAAAAAACAGGCCACAACATTGGTCCAGTATTCCACTGTTGGTGTAGTGACTGATAAAAAAAACACCAATGGGAGATATCAAGATAATTTATTATATTTTCCCCCCAAAATAAAATTCTATTAGACATCTTCTGTCACATTTTATATCCTCCAGGTTTTGTTGTGCACCTGCCCAGATCCTTTCCCACCTGAGCGTAGACTGTATTGAGGTGTTGAGTTCTTGAGGAACTGAATGTCAAAGCAACCGATTTAGCGTGTGAGTCAGATCGCGTGTCCCTGTGTGTGTGTGTGTGTGTGTGTGTGTCTGTGTGTGTGTGTGTGTGTGTGTGTGTGTGTGTGTGTGTGTGTGTGTGTGTGTGTGTGTGTGTGTGTGTGTGAGAGAGAGAGAGAGAGAGAGAGAGAGAGAGGAGGGGTAGAGAAGGCTGTTTTTGTGAATTGAGGTGTCCGTCTGTGTTTTGAGGAATGTCCATTGACGACAGCAAGAGCAGGTTTCATGCAGACGTCTTTTCTCCTCTCTCTTTCTCTTTCTCTCTATCTCTCTCTCTCTCCTCCCGAGTCTCACTGTCTTGTTTTATCTCCCCCGCAGTGTTGACATGATGAGCCCTTGGTCATTCAAGTTTCACCACAAGACGCAAACAAAGTCTGCCAGCCACCTAGTCAGCCAGTCACCCAGGCAGGGCCGGCCCAAGACATAAGCGAACTATGCGATGGTGTAGGGCCCCCATGGCACCAGGGGCCCCCTATGAGCAACAGTAAATAAGTTCCAGGAAGAAATTAACTCTGCACCATTTTCCCCAGTCATATACAGTGTATTTCTTCCTCATACCACTCACTGACACAATGGAAACAGGAACCATTACATATCGGAGACACCTCAATTGGCAGTGGGCACAGCATCATTTTTCATGTAGGACTTTTAATTGTAAAAAGCATACAATAAACGCAGAATATAACAAATACCGGTAGCAATATTTTTAAAGCGAAACTAAGATATTCATTCGTGATAAATGGCTTTCTATTTGACACATTTTGCTCCAAGGAGTGCAGTGCATGATGGCTACACGATCTACAGACAGCTTACCTATATACTCAGCTCCTATCCCTCACTCGTGCAAGTAAATGAAGCATCTGACGCTGAGTAGGTGGTGGTATGAGCGGGGGCACGGATGAAATTCTGTTTAGGGCCCCATAAAGGCTTGGGTCGGCCCTGCACCCGGGCAGCCAGTCACCCTCGCAGGGCCAGATCACAATAACGCACAGGGTAGATATGGCTACAGCCTAGGGCAACAGCCTAGGGGCCCCCCTCCTGCGAGGGGGCCCCCAGTTGGCCAAAGAGGGAAGTCAAACATTTCAGAATTGTGTCAAGATGCAGTATTGAAAAGTGTGTCTGCAAAACTGTTATTTCTAATTCCTATCTTCGAATTATGACACTCTGTGGCCTATGTAATTTTATCTTCTATGAATGAATGAATGAATGAATGAATGACTTTACTACAGGCACAACCAAATTTGTAAAATGCAAAACACTGAATAGTAATTTAAAAAATGCCATAGATAACTAGAACAACATACACCGACAAACCATACACACAAAATCACACAGTGGATGTCTTTAAAATGCTGTTCTCTGTGCAGAATATAATGTGTGTGTGTTTGTGTGTGGTTGGGGGGGGGGGGGGGGGGGGGGGGGGGGGGGCGGGGGGGGTTCCAGTAAACTTTAGAACCAGGGGCCCCAGTCCATCTTAATCAGGCCCTGCAACCAGTTCTGATGGCACGTGCCTCCACCACCTCTCTCCTGTTCTGTCAGCCACCCAAACAATAGCTGCCGATAAAATAAACAAAAACATGTGCACGAGGGCAGACAATGCAAAAACACATTACCGGCCAAACCACACCAAAACAACACTGAAAAAAGAGGAGCTACCCGGCTGGGAAATTTCCATAAAAAAATCAAGAATGCATGATTTTTATATGCATATATAGCCTAATAAATTGCACAAATGTATTTCCCCCAAAAAATTATGGATATTTACAATAATAAATAAGACACAAAATCTGCCTTGAAAAAATTAGGTATTCTACCCAATTTCTCACTACAAATTAGGGGGAGCTGAAGTTTGGTTGGTGGTGGGGGAGGGGAGGGGCTTTGTTGAGCTCTAACGTCTTTCTTTCATGCTGGTGTCATGTTCCCTGCATTTAAACCGAAGAGAACCTCCTAGAGACTTCAGGTAAGTTTTAAATAACTTCAGAAGTTTCATCATCCTAGTTCAGTAGCTGCTTCACATGCATATTTTGAAGATTTGATGTTGTGGATGAACTGTTTATGAGATTTTAGATACGAGGAACCTGTGTTTAGCCTGGCAGCTCTGGCTGAATGGACTGTCTTACGGTTGAATTGGGTGTGCAATTTTACACCAGATGAGTTTTCATAGTTTTCAGAACGAATTTTGAAGTTACCAAGCTTTTGCTAACTAGTGCTATGTCATAGGTTTCTGGCTGTGTAGTTTCATGAGTTTTCAGAACGAACTTTGAAGCAACCAAACTTTTGCTAACTAGTGCTTTATCATAGGTTTCTGGCTGGGCAGTGTTTGAAGGCACGTGAGATTCCAGCCATGTAGAACGTACGTGCACTGAGCTAATTAGCTAGCCAGCTAGTCACCAGGGGAAATATTTTAGCTACGTTTTTGCATGTTTGGATGCCCTTGCATGCACTTTTCAGCGGTAGCATGTCATTTTTCCGACACCCCTTTGGTCCGATTCGTCAATATTCCGAAAATTTCCCATTGATCCTACAGCCCACTAACTCGAAATAATTAAATTAAACCCTTTGCTCCGAAAGCTCAATGTTCCGACCAATGGCTGTTTGGGGTTGGTCATCATCCCAGGTCGTATGTCCTGCTTTTCCCGGTGTCAGCTGCATGCGCTGCGACGAGCACATAGATGCCGCCTGAGTCGGTCTTGCTGTGCCCTTACCAAAACCACCCCTAAACATAACCTGTCATTAATGCAAAGTTTTACAATTGTGCCCTACCCAAAACCATTCCTAACCCTAACCTGTGGATATTGCAATGTTTCTGAGTTTTAAATGTGTGCCTTGACCAAAACTTTACCTAAACCTAACCTGCCACAGACAGTTGCATGACCACTGCGCAGGCTTCAGAGATGACGGTGATCTAAAGCAGCTTTTGGTCGGAACATTGGACTGTCGGGACAAAGGGTTTCATTTTATTGGGAAAAAGTTATCTGAGACTAAGTGCTGTAGGATCAATGAGACATTTTCGGAACATTGACGCATCGGACCAATGGTATGTCGGAAAAATGAGCGGACCCCCTTTTCAGCCTTAACATACACGCTATGTTGCCTTTCAACCATTAATGTATAGAATGTGCATTGTAGAAGATTTGTTTTTGGCCGATTTTAATGGCCTAATGTTTGATAATGTGTTCCGTTTTGGTAAGTGTAATTTTGCTAGTCTTTAGAGTGAGTTGAGATGAATTTAGAGCCTTATAAAGGGTTCCTGTGACTTCGTTTGAAATATGCAGTGAGTGATTTTGATGCCAGTGGCCTGAAAGTTAGCACCTTTGATAGCTCTTTTAACGGGCTCCATAGGTGTGAATTACCACCAGTGTGCCCTCCTAACTTCTTACCTTAGCTAACCAGTCTGCAGAATTTGTTAAGTTATTTGATGGAAAGTATAAAAGTATATATTCTTTTTCTTAGACCATATTCACATACATCCAAATACCCCACTGAATTGAATTAAGATAGTGAAATGTTCTTAAGAATATAATAGTCTGTCCTGGGCTTTCTTGCAGAAGGCTACTGACTTGGCCTAAAAATAATTCATGGTGTTTTGAATCTGTTGATGTATTTATTTGCACTCCTGTAGTAATTGACAGTCATGAAAGCTAAATTGTGACTTAACTTTTTTCCCCTCTCAGGCTTTTACAGATTTATTGACCAGATGTCCTGGAAGTGCCCCCTGATGCAGACCCAGTGTAAGAACATGCTGTCACTGTTTTGTGTGTTTAGGCTATGCCAGGTTTGACACAGTATTTGCTTTTAGTGATATTTAATCTAATCTAAATCTCATCATGTTTTTAAACAGTGTTGGGTAGCCACCCACGCACGTTGACACAGCCCCCAGCAGTGGGCACCCATGGGGATGGACCCAGGAGTGGAGGATGACCCAATAGGGTGAGCTGCTGAGACAATATCACACATATAGATAATTGTTTTAAGTGTATGGGAAATAACTAAATGTTTGTTTACATTGCACAGATGAAAATTCAGCCCACTCACTATCTATTGACACCAGTCATACAAATGTATTGACCAGATGTCCTTGAAGTGCCCCCTGACAGTGCAAGTATACATGCTGGCACTGTGTCAGGCCAGGGGTTCCAAAACCTCAGCATGGCCCCCAATATACCAATAGAGTCTGGCCAAGCCCCCCCTTAAATGTTTCGCCACACTATTTTTTCTGTGCGCCCCTTTTATAACCATTGTTTAGGTCTGTGAGTCAATTCTTTGCTGTAGGAAATATATATTTTTTCCTTATTTTTAATTTAAGTTGATGTACTCAGTTATTTAATTTATTACATTATTTTTATTAGCTTTTCCTGCCAAGCTGCGGCACCGCAGGGGTCCCTGACCCCCACTTTGAAAACCACTGGTTTAGGCTATGCACGGTTTGAGACAGTATTTGTTTTTAGTGATATGTCATAAATATTTTGTGTGATATTTATTCTCATCTAAATCTCATCTCATGTTTTTAAAAAGTGGTGGGTAGCCACCCATGCACGTTGACACAGCCAGCAGCGAGTACCCAGGGCGATGGACCCAGAAGTGGAGGATGATCCAATAGGGTGAGTTGCTGAGCTAATGTCACACACATACACTCACCTGCCACTATATTAGGAAAGCCTTTACAACTGTTCATTGAAGCAAATTTCTGATTAGCCAATCACATGGCCTAGTGGTTAGAGATAGTTGGTCTTTCAATCTAGGGGTTGCAGGTTGGAATCCCCCTGACCTCTCCTGCACCTCCACCCATGGCTGAAGTGCCCTTGAACAAGGCACCTGACCTAACCCCACATTGATCCAGGGACTGTAACCAATACCCTGAAAAATGATAACTGTAAGTTGGTAAGTTGAATAAATGAAAGGGTCAGCTAAGTGCAATGTAATATAATGTAATGTAATGTAATGTAATGTAAAATGGAGTTAGTAGTGGAGAGTGGTGTGTCTGGATTTCCATTCATTTTTTCTTTTTTTAACTGAAAATGTCTTTGCCTTTGCCTTTGCCTTTGTCTTTGCTCCACAGTGTGAGGAAAAGACGCATACTAGAGGGAGTCGAGGACTTGGCTGGCCTACAAAATGTCACTAAGGGATGCAACTGACGGCTGAAGTAGGATCTTTTTTGTTTTTTGGCCATGACAATGCTTTGACAGTTGATAATAAACTGATAATAAACTGATAATTACGATACCATGTGCACATCATTGTTTTTATGGGTTGTTTAAGAATAATAAAATGGATGTACTCATCGAAACCACTTGGTGATGTTGTTTTATTGATTGTTAACCACATTATACTTGTAATAGATATGAATGCAACGTTTAGAGCTTTGGCCTCAATTGCTATGTGGAAAATATTGCTCCTCCATTACGGAGAAATCTGATTATTTAGCAGGATTAATTCATGCAAAAATGTCCAATATAATTGTGGCGACAATATTACACGTGATATAATGGAGGGAATCCTTCCAGTTGAAATGAGGAAAGTTTCTTGATTTATTTGTAATTTTACATATTTTATTCATGCAAAAATGTCCAATAAAATTGAGGCGACAATATTACACGTGATATAATGGAGGGAATCCTTCCAATTGAAATGAGGAAAGTTCCTTGATTTATTTGAAATTTGTCAGAATTTATTCATGCAAAAATGTCCAATAAAATTGAGGCGACAATATTACACGTGATATAATTGAGGGAATACTTCCAATTGAAATGAGGAAATTTCCTTGATTTTTTCAGAATTTTGCCTGATTTATTCAAGGACACAGGGAAAAGTGCACAATTATTTCACGTTATTTTGCAAAGAAAATTTAGATTATTTGCTTAATAATAACGAGGGGAAAATTTTGTTTAATATTTTTACGCGTAATAAATCGCCTCAATTTTTTTATGCATTTCCATTGCGTCTCTTTTTACAGTGAACCACGCCCAAAGACCAACGCAGTGCACTCTCCTGTCTTGCACACACACAGGAGAGCTTGTAAGTGTATGTTTTGTGCACACTGACACACACAAGAGCATAAAAAACACACACAAGCTTATACACACACAGGCACGCACAAACACACACGCACATGCACATACACACACACGCACACACACACGCACACACAGCAAAGTCATCCAATACAGTTGTTACTGTGTGAATGTGAGAAATTCCCTCTGTTTCATTTCTTCATTCATTGACTCATTTATTACAATGCAATAGTAGCTATAGCTTTTTGGAAGTTATTGCTATTATTTCACAGGGAAATTATGAGTAAAGTCTTCGTTTAGAGGCCACAACAAACAGGAATCTCACAGAATGAGGGAGAGGTAAGTGGCCTTTTAGATTTCTTTTTTTCGGTCTATACATGGGTTCTCATTTTTTAGTTTTCCCTTGGCTGCGCGACCCTGGCTGCGCACAACTCAACCTCTGATTGTTGGAAAGCGCTGTCCGTCAAAAAACTCGCTCACGTGGTTGTTAGTGTCTTTCCCCTCCTCACAACACTGTGTTTATAAACAAAACAAAAAACATACACATTGTTTGTCAGAGATGAGAGATATTTATTCAGGTAAACTAAAAAAAATGTTTAATTTCTTAGCCTGTTAAGACACGACATTATACATTTGTTGTTACCAGAATGGAGACACTGACGAAGGCAACAGCCGAAACGTTTGTCTACACTTCTGCTGCTATGTAAAAAAAAAAAAAAAAAGAAGAAAAGAAGACCCGGAGTGCGATCCACTTTTTCACCTTCCAAGTTATTCAACTGGAGTCGCACCACACGGAAGAGCGCGGTGTATGAACTACTACTTGTTACCAGAATGCCAATGACCAAGTCGTAGTGCACACAGGCCTGTGTTAAGTCATAGTGTAGTATGGTAGTCAACTTTTCAAGTTTTACAGCGTTCCACTGGTGGAACAGCGTGCATTAATGGGCTACGGTGTAGGCAGAGTCGGAGTAAGATGGCCTGGCCTGGCCCCTAGGCTACAGATTGCTGTGGATACAACATGTGTTTAGTTAGTTAGTCTTTGTTTTTTTGTTTTGTTTAGTTTTAGTTTTTTTTTACCTCAGAAGAGATCATGTTTTTAAGAGAAGTCATGAGACAAGTCTCCCCCAAGCAGAGCAACATGTTAGGATACAATTTCTTCATGAGACTTTCAAGTTACATCCTGTAAAAATATAATCTATTGGCTCTTAAAAGCAGTACACTTCTAGCCCTTTTAGGTGCAATGTTGGAGAGGAGTTTACAATTAGGTTTCATGCTTTTAGAGGAAAGTGCACACTTGTTCCAAACACACACCACAGCCAGAGACCACAGATTATCCTGAATGAGTAAAGTGTGGTTTTGGGCATCAGCTCAAGGAAGAGAAAAGAGATACAGCACATTAGCACTAGCCATACGTGAAACTAGTATCTTGTTGGCTGGTAACTTACTCTTGGGGTATGACATACCACTGTTTACTATTTCCCTCTTTAAATCAGCTGATGGTTACGCATATTTAAGTACAAGAAAGATCACACTCATTGTGAATTGAATTGAATTGAATTGAATTGAATTGAATTGAATTGAAATGAAATGAAATGAAATGAAATGAAATGAAATTGATTTGAATTGAATTGAATTGAATTGAATCTGATACTGTTGTGTGGTTGGTTTGGGCGAATCAGGGATGCTGCAGCAGGTGAATCTCTGTTGGAGACTGCCTGCCTGGTAAAGTGTAAAATTGCCAGGTGACTCAGGCAAAGTCATGCCCAAGGTAATCCGTCAATGAGGAGGAAGAGGGCAATCTGGTGCTACAGCAGTTGCACATGATATAATTATGGAGACCTGACTTCCACAGTTCCAGTCCAAACCTGATGCAGAGTGAGTATAAGGCCTACGCCCGGCCGCCCATCAATGCCAACACCACGTTTTCAGAAACTAGATCGGTTGGCCCTCAGCCTTCAGACATCTATCTATCTATCAATGAATCAATCAATCTATCTATCTACAGTTTCTATCTATCTATCTATCTATCTATCTATCTATCTATCTATCTATCTATCTATCTATCTATCTATCTATCTATCTTTCTATCTGGTATCCATCTATCTAAGCTGAAATATAACTACAAGAAGTGAAGTGAAAGAGATATAGAGGGAGAGAGAGAGAGAGAGAGAGAGAGAGAGAGAGAGAGAGAGAGAGAGAGACAGACAGACAGACAGACAGACAGACAGACAGACAGACAGACAGACAGAGAGAAAGAGAGAGAGCGAGAGAGAGAGAGATAGGTAGAGAGTGACAGACAGAGAGACTCCGTCTGGAGGTCTGTTTCTGTTACCTGGTGGCATGCAATTAACTATGTGAGTCACACACTCACAACTTGGTGGTAATGTGTGTATTGCTTCATAGGAAAAACACATTTACTGTACAGTATGCTCTTCCATACGCACTGTGCAATTAAGCACACTTCACAAGTTCCTTCCCTTAAAGGTGTCAGAGCTGTAAGTGACGGTATAGTACCGTAATAGTAGTGGTGATGATGACGGTATAGTACTGTAATAGTAGTGGTGTGGAGATGTATGGGTATGAGTAGTACCGCTGTAGCATCCTTTTGTACTATATTTACCGAACAAGAGACAAATTGTGATACACAAGAGGCGATGTACAGGATTTACGAGAACTCACACGTTATAGTAGTTTAATTAACAGTTTAATATAGTGGCTATTCTTGGAACAGACACACAAAAAAATAAACTGATCAGGGGACTTTCTGAAATCATGGCGTTAGTGTGTTTATTTATTTCACCGTTGTGAAAAATAAAGGAAATTGAAAGTCCAACTTGATTGGCTCTTTATCCTTTTAATGTCACAAAACATATGCAGATAGTCCAATAACATCATTTCTGTAATTTAGGCATGTGGAATATTGGCATCATATGAAGTAATGTAAATATGCCTTGTGCACTTACGCATGCACACACATACGCAGACACACATACGGTGCACACACACACTATACCCTCAAAACACACACACCGAAAAAATATCAAGGTTGTGTGTATTGTTGTGGGCTGGAAACAGCTGGCGGGGTGTCCGCCTGGGAGGCAGGGCCGGATTAATGTCTAAGCTAGATATGGCTACAGCCTAGGGCCCGGGCTCCCACCCACCAGGGGGGCCCCCATCGGCCAAAGGGGAAAAAAAACAATATTCTTGGATAAATGTTATAAGGTGTGGTATTGATAACTTACTCTGCCATGTCAGGTACAGTTTTAAATCTTATTTATACTCCTTCACGTCACTTTCGGCTTTCGCGTTCACTTACTCCTCTTGGGTTGGAAAGAAGAGACCGTCTATGTCAGGGGTCCCCAACCTTTTTGGCACCAGGGACCGGTTTGAGTCCCATTTTTTTTTCGAGGACCGGTAGTCACGCGTTATATTAATAATAATAATAATAATAATAATAATAATAAATATTATTATCACCACACTATTATTATTAGGCCTATTAGTTATCATTGTTATTATTAATAGGCCTAATAATAATAGTATCAATAGTATCAATAGGGTCTAAAAATAAGGCCTAATCCTTTTCCTTCATTCCATTCAAAATGTGTAACATTTAGTATTTGACTATTAAACTGACAATTATCCCACTAATTTGTGGAGCCATTCTTGGTCATAGAGCTAGTGGTGCAAGGGAGATCACCCAAAACTAGGCTACTACATACTGCTACTATTTTTCACCATGCGAGAATAGGCCCTATGCGTTCTCTGCTCTGGCCATGTTCATTTTCATTGAGGGCATTTTGCGCAGTGAAATTCAGGGCTATTTATGACTGGGTTATAGGTCTCCTGGTTAAGTGGCGCTTCTATTAATTCAAGGTCAACCGTTTCCAACAAGCAGTCGTCATTGTTTTCTCGAACACACGACACGGGGAATAGTTGGATGCTGGAGATGATACCGCTGAAGTTTGCCACTAGCAGCTCGTGACCTCGCGTCGCGTTTGTGTGGACTGCTGCATAACCAGCGTTTGATTCTACCGCGGTTCGAGTGCCTGTGGTTTTATGTGCAATATTTTTAAAACGGCAAAAGGTTGCATGTCATCGCTTGATTTTCTGCTAACGCTGACATTCAAGAGCTCCTGAAACAAGTGTTGGTCATTATTAGTTGCAACCACAAAACATGTCTCGCAACGCAATTACGTTCGTAACACAGCGTTGTTGTCACAAAACTGAAATACAATAGCAACAAATGATAGAAGTGGATTTCTAAAATAGCTCCCAAAAGTTTGCTTCGCAACGTTCAAAAGCCTTAAAAAGAAAGAGCCGCGCGGAGAGGGCCACCATCCACTTTGCATTGCAGCATTGAAATGTAAAGTGGGCGCGGCCTCGGAGCATGCGTCTGGCGCATTTGACATTCAACTGATTGGACGGCACAAAGAAAAGTTTGCTTGTTATTGAAAATTAAAATAGCCTACTTGTGCTACGTCTAGCCTAATGCAAATATTAATATGGCGATACTAAAAGTTATATTTGAGATAAGTTCTGCACTGCAGTTAATAACAAAGGCATGTCTTCTGGATTAAAAAAAAAAAAAAAAAACTTATGTCGTGCGGCCCGGTATCAAATAGTCCACGGACCGGCACCGGTCCGCGACCCGGTGGTTGGGGACCGCTGGTCTATGTGATTTTGTGATGAAATGTGCCTACCGTGGGGGCCCTATACAGCAACCTGTAGCCTGGGAGGGTCCCCAGGCCTTCTTCATCGGCCCTGCAGGGAGGGGAGCGGTAATCTGGAAGGGTGGAGGAGAGAGACGGCAGGATGGCAGGGATCAGTGCTCGCTGGCCAAGCCTGGTATTATGGAGACACACGAGGTGGGGTGGGGTGGGTGATGCTAGTGCCCGAAGATGTGTGTGTGTGTGCGTGTGTGTGTGTGTGTGTGTGTGTGTGTGTGTGTGTGTGTGTGTGTGTGTGTGTGTGTGTGTGTGTGTGTGTGTGTGTGTGATGGAGACTGCTGTAGGTGTGATGCTGTCGAGTTGTTTGTGCATTGGTCGTGGTGTGTGTGTGTGTGTGTGCGTGTGTGTGTGTGTGTGTGTGTGTGTGTGTGTGTGTGTGTGCGTGTGCGTGTGCGTGTGTGTGTGTGTGTGCGTGTGCGTGTGCGTGTGTGATGGAGACACTAGATGTGATGGCGAGTTGTTGATGCATTGGTCGTGGTGTGTGTATGTGCGAGTGTGTGCGAGTGTGTGTGGGTGTGTGTGGGTGTGTAAATGGTAGTCGTCTACAGACTCAAGAGTTGTCTTTGGCTCTATCCTTATCCATGTTAGGAAGTAGTAAGTAGAGTTGTCTACCATCCACTTCCTCTGGGCATCACGCCCACTCCTTTTTGATTTCATTATTTGTATTATTTATTTATTTTTTAACTATATTTTTTTAGGGCTTTTTTGCCTTTATTTCTGACAGGATAGTGAAGGAGAAGAAGAGTGCCTTGGATATTTTTCATTGACATGGATGGATCCTTAGTAAAGGATAACCAAAGAGCACCTTCGCCAAAACGCCGAAGCCCTCTGACCCTTTTACTTTGTTCAGGATAGTGAAGGAGAGACAAGGAATGAGTGGAGAGAGAGAGAGAGAGAGAGAGAGAGAGAGAGAGACGGAGAAGGATGGGCAAATGACCCGGGCCGGAATCGAACCCGGGTTGCCAGTGTAGTAACCCAGTGCCCTACTGTTAGGCCACGGCAGGGCCCACGGCCACTCCTTGTGTGGAGAGGTGGTTATCATTTAGTGGCATGTGACATGTCCATTGATTTTATATTAACCACAGACCTATAGTAATTATTATCAATAAGTGTAATAATATTTATTAATAATAAGTATTATTTTTTAATTATTTATGTATTCTAGGTCTGTAATTACAACAGTTAACGGGCATGTCAAGCGCCGTCACGGTTGGCATGTCACGTTGGTTACTATGGTTACAGTGGCTACTACGATGTGAAACTGTGCCTAACCCTAAACTTATTCCTAAACCTAACCTGTCTGTGAAAAAAATTGTGTAAACCAACCGAACTGTGCCTAAACCAAAACTCATTCCTAAACCTAACCTGTCGGTGGAAAAATGTGTTTTATAGTTGCATGCTAGTGATGCCACTTCCGCATGTCGACGTCGAACTGTGCCTAAACCAAACTCATTCCTAAACCTAACCTGTCAGTGAAAAATGTGTGTACACCAACCTATAAACTTGTCAAACTGCCTAAACCAAAACTCATTCCTAAACCTAACCTGTTAGTGGAAAAATGTGTTTTATAATAGCATGCCTCTGATGCCACTTCCGCATGTCACTGGCACATGCCACATGCCACTGAATGATCTAACTCCTACTCGTTGTGTGTCTACGCTGGTGCTACTTTATGGATCAACCGTGGCCAAGCGGTGAAGGAGACAGGCTTTAGATCAGAGGGTTGCAGGCAGGGCTTTGAACCGGTTCAAGGAACGAAAACGAAAACCGGGAAGTTTTTGTATTTTACAAGGAACAGAAACAAAACCGGAAACTTTATTATTTTTTATGTTCTGGAACGTGAACATGTATTTGAAAATAATGGTAACCGGTTAATACCGGTTAATACCGTTCCTCAAACAAAAAAAAAAGTAATTATTTTCCTGCGCACGTTACCATGACGGCTGAGGTTCACGTCCTGTGTGACATCAGACATTCTCTAACTAAATGGAGAGAGAGCTGTGGATTACAAAGTCTCCACTCCACATCTTAAATAAGAGAAACCACTGTCATACAAAAGTGCAAGTTTCCATTGCATCGTTGTAAGACATTGCAGAGAAGCGTGTTAAAAGCGCACCGAGAATGTTCTATGTTATTGGGCATCCATGGCCGTTTCAAATATGCACAAACTCACAATGTCCATCAAAGCTCTCCCCATGACCCAAGTCAGCGTGGAGCGCGCATTTTATCATTAAGGTTTATTCTCCGCTTCTCTGCTTAGGTCGTCTGAATGACTTAATTCTGGAGGATATTCTTTTCATCCACTTGAATAAACAATTTGGAATGTAGGCTGACTCATTTGCACTTCCGTCTTTCTTGGTTAATTAACGTCAGTTAGGCCTATGGGGAGTAATCAGCTGACAGGAACGAAATTAACCGTTCCGGGAACAATATTTTTTTGTTCTAACCGGTTCGGGAACGTCAATTTATTGGTGGAACTCATAACCGGAAACGTTATAATTCCGTTTCTGTTCGGAACGGAACGTTTGGAAAAAAATAATGGTTCAAAGCCCTGGTTGCAGGTTCAAATCCTGTCACGGATGGAAAGATGAGGACCCAGTTGGGTCATGTTTCGTGCTTTTATTCAAAGGTTTTTGGGGAAAGGTGAGTGAAGGAGTCTGGGTGTCCAGGAAGGAACCTGTGTGTGTGTGTGTCCCAGTGGCAGAGACGCGTCCTTTGGAGCTGGTGATGGAGGGGCCAGAAGTCCGGGGCAGGAGAGCAGAGGATGTCAGACGGGTCCAGGTCAAGATTGGCTACACAGTCTCACCCCAAGTAGTCAATTTTTGACTACTCAATTTTTGACACCCCAAGACTGCAATTTTTGACGTCTTGGGTATTCCTTCCACGTCACATTTTGACTATGTCCTCAAAGGCGCCCCCTTGTGGCAGCATAACGTCATTGAGGTTAGGTTTAGGAATAGGTTTAGGGTTAGGCCACATAGTCAAAATGTGACGTGGAAGGAATACCCAAGACGTCAAAAATTGCCGTCTGGTTCAAGGTAGTCAGAAATTGACTACTTGGGGTGAGACTGCGTTGAGATTGGAAAGTCAGGCCGAACAGGTTCGGGTTCAGGTATGGGTCAACCGTGGTGAAGGAGATGGGCTTTAGATCAGAGGGTTGCAGGTTCAAATCCCACCTACCCACTCTCTACCACACTCCATGGCTGAGGTGCCCTTGAGCAAGGCACCTAACCCCATACTGCTCCAGGGACTGTATCCAAGACCCTGTATTAAACAAAAAACTAAGTCACTTTGGATTAAAAAAAAAAGGTTCGGATAAGGGTAATGCTACTGGTGCTACTGATGGAGTCTTTCAGGACCAAAAAGCTCTTTGCCCAATCTCTTTTTCAGGTGGCTAATCATTTATACATACTGTGTCCCTAGCTCTCTCTCTCTCTCTCTCTCTCTCTCTCTCTCTCTCTCTCTCTCTCTCTCTCTCTCTCTCTCTCTCTCTCTCTCTCTCTCTCTCTCTCTCTCTCTCACACACACACACACACTGTCTCTCTCTCACACACACACACACTTTGTCTCACTCTCTCTCTCTCACACACACACACACACACACGGGCGCGCGGGCGCACACGCAGACACACACACACACACACACGCACGCACACACACACACACACACACACACACACACACACACACACACACAGAGCGAGAGAGAGAGAAAGAGAAAGAGAAAGAGAGAGAGAGAGAGAGAGACATAGAGAGAGAGAGAGAGAGAGGGAGAGACAGAGAAGGAGAGAGAGAAAGAGAGAGAGATAGACAGACAGACACACACACACACACACACACACACACACACACACACACACACACACACACACACACACACACACACACAGCGAGAGGATGTGGCTATGTCATTATGACTATGTATGTTGTTCTGGTCATTTCTGCAGCAGGTGCTATCAGTATCACTGCCCTGCCTCAGGCTCCGAAAAGTCGTCTGACAACATCTGGTACTTTACTTTAACACCTTTTCAGCTAAAAACAACAAGTGGACTTAACTGTGTGAGGTCTTGTTCTGTCTGTGAGGTCCTGTTCGTCTCATGTGTTGTCGTACAAGAGAGAGTTTAGCACCCAAGGGTACAGTTGTATCCAGGACGGTGTGTTACTAGATTTGTTACTCTCTTAGAAAAGCATTCCAAAATGTGTAATATGAAGTAGCCTACATTAGTTGTGTCATTGCGTATATCATCATCATCATGGTCCTTCTCATCATTGTTGTTATAATCATCATGATCATCATCGTCATCATCATCGTCGTCATCATCACCATCCCCATCCCTATCATCATCATCATCATCATCATCATGGTCCTTCTCATCATTTTTGTTATAATCATCGTTATATCATCATCGTCATCATCACCGTCATCATCACCATCATCATGATGATGATGATGATGATGATGATGATGATGATGATGATGATGATCATCATCATCATCATCACCATCACCATCACCATCACCATCATCATCATCATCATAATCACCTCCATCATCCTCATCACCATCATCATCGCCACCGTTTGTTTATTTGTTTGTTTGTTTGTTTTTTAAATTCATTTTGTTACCACCAGTCTTAGTTGGTTTTTGCTTTTTTCCCCCTGCTAATTGTTTTTCATTTCACCCCTCAAATGCAGTGATTGCTATTAACAGAGCGGCCGGGCTGGGAAGTGGAGACACCTGTGGCCAGGGGAGGAGCACTGCCTATTTAACCAAAGGGTTGACTCCTGCTCCTCGACTTCCGGCTTGGCACTTCCACTTCGAAGCCCGCTGACTACTGCTGCTTGGCTGTTGCGCTCTTGCCATTTTGACATTTTTGGTCTTTTGCCTTTTTCTCTGTTTTGTACCTTTGACCACCTGCTGTTTTTCGCCTACACGGCATTGACGATTCTTATTTTGGATTGGAGCACGGCTCCTTTATTTTGTTACATTCCCCCCTAGACTTACGAGTTCGGGATTCTTTTGTTACCCCCTAGACTAACGAGCGTAATAAATATCATCGTTGAACCTTTTTTCTGGTTTTGGTGTCCTTCTATGTTACCGTTTGTAACATATTGGGGGCTCGTCCGGGATTTGCACCCGGGACCTCTCGCAGCCTGTCGCTATTTTTGATATATAGCATTTTTGTAGTCTAGCCTTGTAGGGTTTTTGTCGCTTTTTGGTCGCTGTGTTTCCTGCGGTTTTTTTCCTGTGGTGAGTTTACCTTCGCTTTTTGGGCTTAGGTGTGTTTTTCTTTTTCTCTTGTAGCTCGTTTTTGTGGATATCCCAGGAGGGGGCTCCCTGAAGCCTCGAGCTGGGTACTCCACGGAAGAGACGTAGCTAGTGAGGCCTTTTGTTTCTCTGTTTTCAGATTAGGCAGAGTAGGGACACCCCCTGCCCAGGTTTACGCTTACCACTTTTACCTCCAACGCAGCGTGCCAATCAGCTTGGCCTCACTCCCACTTTTTGGAGTGATTCTCGTGGCTTCACTCCTGTCTGATTTTTGGAGTGATTCTCGTATTTTGTGGGAAGTCCGTTTGTGTGTTTGTGGTCCTGTCTGCACTTCGGGTACCCGTGTCTAATTGGCCACCTGTTACTACTTATGTGTAGTCTGTTTGTAGCTTCGTTACGGCGAGCCCATTGGCTTTGTTAACTGCTACTCGTGAGGAGCATCGAGTTTAATTGGTGTGTGCTTGTATATTTGCCGGATAGTTTCCGCACACGTCCTGTTACGACTATCTTGTTAATCAGCTGTTCATTATCAACAATCATGTCCGATATCACAGGTTTTGTTGAATCTCCGTCTCGCACAAAGTTGCACCGGTTTAACAAACCACAATTACTAGAATTGGCGAAGAAGTACGATGTAGAGTTAAACACAGAGGAGGAGAGAACCAAGGACAGTATAAAAACAAAGCTCCTTGGGGTCTTCAATGAAAAGGGTATATTGCCGCCCCGAACGCCAGCCAAGGCTGCATCGCCGACCTCGCACTCCACTCCGTCTAGTCCGTCTGAGGCTGTCCGCTTGCGCGAGCTAGATCTCGAACAGCGACGGTTAGAGTTAGAAACTGACCTCGCAAAACAGCGACTTGACATAGAGCGTGAGCGTCTTAGGTTGGATGCCGAAAAGGCTAAAAGTAAAACTGTGTTTGACGTGGCGAAAAATATCAAGTTGGTGCCCCCCTTCTCTGATACCGACGTAGAGCGGTATTTTCCGCATTTCGAGAGGGTGGCAACCAATTTCGCGTGGCCAAAAGAACAATGGGCTTCGCTTCTCCAGTGTGTTTTAACTGGGAAAGCCCAGGAGATCTACTCGTGTCTTCCTCTCGACAAGAGTCTTGTTTACGACGACGTAAAGAGTGCCATACTCCGTGGTTGCCAGTTAACCCCCGAGGCGTATCGCCAGACATTCCGAAAACTCCGTAAAAAAACAGACCAGACGTATGTCGAGTTTGGCCGGCTAAAGGAAACTTCGTTTGATCGCTGGTGCGATGTAGTTAACGCAAGTGACCGCGCAAAACTACGCGAGTTAATCCTCCTCGAGGAATTCCTCAACTGTCTACCACCTTCTGTTGCAACACACGTCAGCGAACAGAAGCCCCAAACTCTGTCTGCTGCATGTGTTCTAGCAGACGAGTACACTCTCATTCACCAGGACCGTGCCAAGCCTCGCCCATCGTCTCCTGTGTCTAGCAAACGTAATGGCACAAAGTCGCCGTCTGTACCGTCTGATAACCCAAGTTGTTTCTACTGCAAGAAATCTGACCATGTCATTGCTGACTGTCCTAAATTGAAGCTTAAACGTGCGCGTGATGCTAACACCACGACAGTGAGTTTGGTGCACACACACTTTCGCCTCTACAGCGTTGTTCCAATAATGTCACAACCACCGACGAATCGTTGTATGAACCGTTCCTGTTAGACGGATCCGTGTCCGTGTCTGGTGCCGCTCCAGTGCCAGTACGCATGTTACGCGACACCGGCGCGAATCAAACTATCCTTCTACAGGGGGTCCTCCCGTTGTCAGAGCGCACTGCCACAGGCAGTAGCGTGCTGGTTCGTGGCATTGGAAAGGGGGTATCTAGGATGCCTCTCCACCGTGTTTTATTGCGGTCTGACCTTGTTAGTGGCGAAGTGACTGTTGCTGTCCATAACTCTCTACCTGTCCCCGGCGTCACACTGCTGTTAGGTAACGACATAGGCCGTGGCAGCGTGTTTAGCTGTGACGCACCGCTTGAAGTAGTGGCAACACCATTGGTATCTAACACACCCGATCAATGTGAGCGCGAGCATCCTGAAGTGTTTTCCGCCAATGTAGTGACGCGCGCGCAAGCTAAGAAGGCTGCTGAGTCTAAAGTAGTTCCAGACATCTCTCTAGCCGACACTTTTATGATAAAGCCAGAGGCGTGCGCTAGACTCAAGGAAAAAGGTTCTAAAAATAAGGTCGTGTTAGATCCAGCAATGCCTAAATTACTGCATGATGGTCCTGACTTTTCTTTGTCCCCATCTGAGCTGATTAAGCAGCAAAAAGCGGATGATAGTCTCGTAACCTGTTTCAACTCTCTGTGTTCTGACTCGGAAATAGGCACTGTCACCCAGGGTTACTACCTACACAATGGTATTCTCATGAGAAAGTCCGAGGACCAGCCGCCAGTTCCGCAGATAGTAGTACCGTTCAAATACCGCTCCGCCATCCTGAGTTTGGCCCACGACGGTCTTGCTGGCCATAGTGGCGTGGCTAAAACATTCGATCGTATAAGGCGACATTTCTTCTGGCCCGGTGTCAGGCGTGACGTAACCCAGTTCTGTCAGTCATGTCACCCCTGTCAGCTCGCTGGGAAGCCGAACCAGTTAATTCCACCTGCGCCGTTGCACCCCATACCGGCTATAGGCCAGCCGTTTGAACGTGTCATTATCGACTGCGTTGGTCCGCTCCCCAGATCAAGAAGTGGTTATCAATATCTGTTAACTGTCATGTGCGCGTCAACGCGCTACCCTGAGGCCATCCCCCTCCGAAAAATTACCACGAAGGCAATCATGAGAGCTTTACTGCGTTTCTTCTCGTTCGTTGGCTTACCTCGCGAAATCCAGAGCGACCAGGGCACCAATTTTATGTCCAAGGCGTTTGCCAAAGCCCTCAAGGCACTCCAGATCACCCATCGCGTGTCCTCTGCATTTCATCCTGCCAGTCAGGGTGCATTGGAGAGGTACCATCAAACACTCAAACGTATGCTCCGTGCGTATATTCTGGAAACTGGAGCGTCTTGGGAAGACGCCGTCCCTTGGCTGCTGTTTGCCTCTCGCGAAGTGGTGCAAGAATCCACCGGTTTCAGTCCGGCGGAACTTGTATTCGCTCATCAACTGCGTACACCCCTGACAGTCCTGAGCGAGCGCTGGATTGGTGCTGGCCCGCCAAAAAGCTTGTTGCAATTTGTAAGTGACTTCCGCACACGCTTGCACCAAGCTCGCGCTATTGCAAGAGCCAACTTAGAATGCGCGCAGTCTGAGATGAAGCGACGATTCGATCGAAAAGCTCGTAACCGCAGCTTCGCAGTCGGTGACAAAGTCCTCATGTTGATGCCTATTCCGGGTTCTGTTTTTCAGGCCAAATATCGTGGCCCTTACAGTATCGAGAAGAAACTGTCCGACGTGGATTATGTGATTGCTACGCCAGATAAGCGCTTCAGTTCCCGCGTTTGTCACGTTAATATGTTGAAGCCTTATCTCATTCGCCAGTCGCCTGATCCACCTGTTGTCCTCCTCTCATTGGCTGAGAGCGAGGATTCTGATGCGGCCCCGTTGCGATGTGTCGTTCAGGGCCGCCTAAACAATACTGAGATGTTAGCAACCTTGCCAACCCATTTATCGCATTTGACTACTGAACAACGGCGTGATATTGTCTCATTAATCCACGAGTTCCCGGAGATATTCCGCGATGTCCCTTCCAGGACAAACGTTCTATTGCATGACATCGATGTGGGAACCAGTCCCCCAATTAAACAGCATCCATACAGGGTTAACCCGACCAAACGTGCTGTCTTGCGGCATGAAACGGATTATCTCCTGTCCAACAAACTGGCTGAACCGAGTGTCAGTCCATGGAGTTCGCCCTGCATTTTAGTCTTGAAGAGCGACTCTTCGTATCGCTTCTGTACCGACTACCGCCGCGTCAACTCAGTCACCGTTCCCGACAGCTATCCCATGCCTCGGGTAGATGACTGTGTTGACAGGGTCGGATCCGCCACGTTTGTTTCCAAATTAGACTTGCTAAAGGGTTATTGGCAAGTGGGCCTCACCCCCAGAGCAAGACTAATTTCTGCTTTTGTGACTCCGGATGCATTTTTGCAGTACAATGTCATGGCGTTTGGAATGCGTAATGCCGGTGCTACTTTCCAACGTCTCGTTAATCTGGTTTTGTCGGGCGTGTCTAACTGTGATGCCTATTTGGACGACGTCGTTTTGCATGACCATACATGGTCTGAACATTTGGCTCGGTTGCGTGAGGTCTTCCGACGGCTCTCTGCAGCGTCGCTCACAGTCAATCTTGCCAAATGTGACTTCGGAAAAGCGACCGTTACCTACTTGGGTCGCATAGTGGGTGGTGGTATGGTTCGCCCTGTGGCGGCCAAAGTTGAAGCTGTGCAAGGTTACCCTGTACCCTGTGACAGACGTGCCCTGCGCAGATTCTTGGGTTTAGTGGGTTATTATCGCGGCTTCTGCAAAAACTTTGCCGCCGTCGTTTCGCCTCTCACTGATTTGCTCAGTCCGAAGTCCGCCTTCCTGTGGTCCAATGATTGTCAGAGGTCGTTTGAAAATGTCAAAACGCTCTTGATGTCAGCGCCTGTCTTGGTGGCGCCTGACTTCTCGAAGCCGTTCAGCCTAGCCATTGATGCCAGCGATACAGGCGCGGGAGCTGTCCTTCTCCAGAGTGCTGAAATGCACGAGCACCCGGTCTGCTTCTTCTCCAAGAAATTCAACCGTGCGCAGCGCAACTATGCCACAATAGAGAAAGAAGCCCTGGCGCTCGTGTTGGCGATCCAGCATTTCGAGGTGTATTTGGGTTCGTCGTCACAGCCAATTGTCGTTTATACTGACCACGACCCCCTCAAATTCCTGAACAGAATGTTCAACAGCAACCGCCGCCTCATGCGCTGGAGTCTACTGCTTCAGCCGTTTGATCTCCGCATCTCGCACGTTCGCGGCAAGGACAACGTCGTACCCGACGCTTTGTCCCGAGCCGTGGCTCCTGAGCGTTCTGTTGATACGACGTTCCCGTCCATCTAAACAGTTATTTAATCCTGACTTAGGCCCTACCTAAATTTCCTTCTTCCCCCAAGTGTC
>NC_085857.1:34667984-34822984 GCF_034702125.1 Engraulis encrasicolus
TTGGACGCGTCGCTAATACAGTAAATGAAAGCAGCTGCTAAACAAAATGTGCATGTGTGCATTTGAGATTTCCCGGCAGAATCACAGCAGGCTTATATTTCTTCTGCAGCAAGTCAGCAAATCCTTTTTTTACAGTGTGTCAACATGTATCGTATCGGCCTATTATACGGCCTATTATATCTGCAAATATTCTTCACTATTGCAAAAGAAGGTTGCAATTCAATGAAAAAGGACTTCATAATGGCTGAGGATTAGAATTAACCCACATAAGCATTATATAAGCTTAGGAATTGCCTTCTCACAGTTAAAGTTTTTTATATTGTAGTTTATATAGTAACAACGTAATGACCCACCACTGATTGACTGGGTCACTTGTCTGGATAAGTCTAAATAAAAGTAGGCCTATCAAAATAAAAGGCAGCAACAGACAGAAAAAAATAAAATCGTCTCATTATACCTGACTGTATAGTCATACTGTATTACAGGTCGGCTATACTTGTTTTGTTTCAAACACTGTCGCCCGAGGGCTTTTTCTTATAACTTTCAATTGCGTGTAGCAAAAAAGCCGAGCATTTCAAAACAATTTGCTCCCCGTGTTAGTTTGTCACGAGGACGTGTCAAATGCTTCTTTCCCCCTCTCAGAACTGAACTGCTCAAACTTGACTCGACATATACACATCCCCTCCCACACTACAAGTACCCTGCCAACAGGGACGGACTAACGCACACGCTAGGTATGGCTGCAGCCTAGGGGCCCCCCACCTGCTAGGAGGCCCCTGATTGACCAAAAGTGAAAAAAAAAATGCAGAATTGTGACAAGATGCAATATACTGTATATACACATTTTAAATCACCTGTTGTGTTGAGCACAGTTAGTTGACATGTTATCCTTAATTCAAAGTTTGTAAATATGACTGTCTGTGCCTTCTGGGGCTGGGGGGGAGGGGGGTTTGGGGCAAAGAAACCTGTAGCCAAGGACCCCCCAGGCCATCTGGCCCTGTCTGCCAAGTGCAGACTCCTCTCAACTCGAAGCTCTTCTTCTCTGGAGAGGAAAAATGGGAAAGGAAAGGAAAGGAAAGGAAAATAAACATTTGAGTTTGTGCTACTGTGGCTGAGAGGAAACAAGCCAGCTCCACTTGACTTGACTTGAAAGAAAAAACACATAGTACATTATAAAATTGAGTTTGTGCTAGGCCTACTGTAGCTGAAAGGCAACACCATTTGACTCTAAGGGGAAATAAAAAAACACATGCCACATATAAATTTGAGTTTGTGCAACTGTAGCTCAAAGAAAGTCAGAAAGAAAGAAAGAAAGAAAGAAAGAAAGAAAGAAAGAAAGAAAGAAAGAAAGAAAGAAAGAAAGAAAGAAAGAAAGAAAGAAAGAAAGAGCCACTTCAACTCAGCTCTTCACTGAAGGACAGGGGAAAAACAAAAAATGTTTGGTTTTGTTCCAGTTTGGCTTAAAAAAATGAATGAATGAATGAAAAAGCACGGATGAATGGAAAAAAAAGAATGAATGAATGTGCCACCTCATCTCCTCTCAACACTCCCTTCTGAGGAAAGAGGAAAAGACCAAAACAAACGTACAATTATCTTAAGTTTGGGTTTGTGCTACTTCAACTTAAAAACAATGAATGCAGGTTGGAAGACAGAATGAATGAATGAGTGAATGAAAGGACAAATGAATGAATGAACGAACGAACGAACGAACGAACGAACGAACGAACGAACGAACGAACGAACGAACGAACGAACGAACGAATGAATGAATGAATGAATGAATGAATGAATGAATGAATGAATGAATGAATGCAAGGACAAATGAACGAAGAAACATGAGAAAATAATAGAATTCATAAATTCATAAATGAAGGAAGGAAGGAAGGAAGGAAGGAAGGAAGGAAGGAAGGAAGGAAGGAAGGAAGGAAGGAAGGAAGGTAGGAATGAATGACGAACGACTAAAAATGTCAGCTATAAGCCAAATATAGATTAAGATCACTGCTTCCTCTCTGACATCGACTCAGCCCCCCCCCCTTCCCTCCTTCCCTCCCTCCTCCTACTCACCCTCTGGTTATATGGATGTAAAATTGAACGGTAATTAAACGCTATTAAAACACAGCAGTCTGTTTCTGGTGTGGGAACATCTTATCCAGAAGGAAACATGCCTGGCTGGCTTCTGTGGGTGCACGCGGAAGGTAAACACCATTTAGGCAAGGTGTGTGGTCTGGACGCTGGATGGATGTAGCTTTTGCTGCTGCTGCTGTGTGTGTGTACGTACGTCAGTCGGGTGAGCTGGATGAGTCTGGTAGAGACTAGCTTGTACTGGAGGAGAGAGAGATTAGAGAGAGAGAGGGATGAGAGATGAGAGAGAGGGGAGAGAGAGAGAGAGAGAGAGAGAGAGAGAGAGAGAGAGAGAGAGAGAGAGAAAGAGATGAGAGATGAGAGATGAGAGGGGGGGAGAGAGAGAGCGTAATTCACAGCTAAGTCAGGAGTGACTATTTGACGCCACAAAGTGCTGATTCATAAAAAAGGCAGACAGAAAAAAATGTCTGCCAGAGAATGTGACATTTCGAATTGAGTGAGTGTGTCTTTCTCATCCTACTCTATGATAAATGAAAGAAAAATGTCTGCACACTTAAATCTCTGTTGTGTGTTCTTTTAATTTGCCAAGCTCACTGTCTACTGACCGAACTCGGTCTACCTGGCTATTCGGTAAAATGCCAATTAACACTGTCTGTTCTGTTCTGTTCTGTTCTGTTCTATTATATTATATTCTATTCCATTCTATTCTACTCTACTGTATTCTGTTCTATTCTATTGTGTTCCATTCTATTCTATTCTATTCTATTCCATTCTATTCTACTCTACTGTATTCTGTTCTATTCTATTCTATTCTATTCTATTCTATTCTATTCTATTCTATTCTATTATGTTCTATTCCATTCTATTCTATTCTATTTCTACTTCTATGCCCCCAATCTCTTATTATTGTGTGAGTTATTTTCTCTGACAGAAGGCAGCATCATACATCATCACACAAAGAAATTAAATCAAGACATGGCATATGAATTCCTCTTCAAATAAAATGGGAACGTCTGAAATATGACTGTTTGAAAAAACACCTTCTATGCCTATATTTGAATATTTGGTAACACTTTATTTTAGGGATACGTCTATAAGCACTAATACATACGATGTTAATGCTTGCATAAGTAACTTGTAAGGCATATACAGTACTAAGCAAACGCTAAGGCCTACTAGGTCCTTACTAAGGTTAAATTGGTAATAAATCCCTTATTGTGCATGAACAAGACATTTGTGAATACATGCCTAACAAATGTTTGATTTTGCTTTGTACATGCCTTACAAGTTACTTATACAGACACATTGTATGTATTAGTGCTAATAGATGTATCCCTAAGTGTTACCAAATATGTCAATATATTTTTACTACTGTTTTCCCATACAGTTTTGTCATATCTTAATAAATATCTGTGGGAAACGAATGAGGGGAAAGAGAGTTTTATTTCTTGTTGTGTTTGTCTGCCTGTGGTCTCTGGCTGTCAGTGTGATGTGATGTGAGGTTTCACTGCCAACGTGCCAGAACAGGAACAGGAATTGAATGAACACGAGTGAAGAAATCAACCTGCTGCATGTTAAATAACCACACACACACAAACACGCACGCACACACGCACACACACTCACAGTCACGCACATACAGTACGTACGCACTCACTCTCACACACGCACACACACACATACACACACACACACACACACACACACACACACACACACACACACACACACACACACACACACACACACACACACACACACAAACACAGTCATGCACGTACGCACACACGCAGTCACGCACACACCGACAAACACACACGCACACACACAAACACACACACACATACACACACTCACAGTCAAGCACATATGCACACACGTACACACACACACACACACACACACACACACACACACACACACACACACACACACACACACACACACACACACACACACACACACACACACACACACACACACACACAACACACACACACACACACACTCATGAACACACACACACACACACACACACACACACATGAACACACACACACACACACACACACACACACACACACACACACACACACACACACACACACACTCAGTCACGCACACACATACGCACACACACACACACACACACACACACACAGTCACGCACACACACGCGCGCGCGCGCACACACATACGCGCACACACACACACACACACACACGCTTGATGTCTCTCTCCTCAATGTCATATATTTTTGTCATATCACTTAATGTGTTATGTAAAACTTGTGTTATGAATTTGCAATTACCAGAATGGCAATGACCTATACACATAGTGATGTATTACTAACGATCCTGTGCATGGCCGTAGCCAGGAATTTGAAATAAGGGAGGTCCATAGTGCACTCGCAGCGCGCCAGAAATTTTTTAAAGGTGCACTGTGTAGGATGTTGCTTGGAGTATCTATTATAACTATGTTGCTCATTGAAACTATGCTGTCTTTTGCCAATTTTGATCTTTTCATGAATATTTGCTAAATAATGAACTAATATTTACTAGTATGACCACAGTTTACAGTATGTTTTGCAGCTGAAAAGATTTCTGGAAATTCAAAATGGTGGACAATGGAGAAGATCCCCGTTTTCATGTATGAAAAGTATTATTTTCTCTAATAATGTAGTTTGATCTGCCACTACCACTACCATCACCACCAGTTGCACACGCACGCATGCACACTCAGAGTCACGCACATACACTGTATGCACGCACACACACTCACACACATGCGTGCCTGCGCGCGCACGCACGCACGCATGTGTGTGTGTGTGTGTGCGTGCGTGCGTGCGTGCACACACACACACACACACACACACACACACACACACACACACACACACACACGCACCCACACACATTTTAACTACTTAATTCATGTCCGCAATTCATAATATGTACATATGGACATAAATGTTGCAGATACGATGTCGCTAAGTCACAATCCAATGCGGGTCTCAAAATAAAACTTGTGTTGTGAATTTGCAATTACCAGAATAGCAATGAACTATACACATAATGTAGTTGTAATGTATTACTAACAATCCTGTGTCATGTCATGGCAATGTAGTTTTGTCAGCCACTACCATCAGCAGCTACCAGTTGCTACAAGAGCAGGGTCATCCCTCTTAACCTTCAAGAAGTTAGTGGAAACTCATCTCTTCTGAGAGGGCTTCTATTCACTGCATAACATTGCCAACTCTGCTCACCTCTAATCATGGGTACTACTAACCTGCATTTCATAGGCCTCCACACATTTTTTTCTGCCCTCTGTCTGTTTTACATGACTTGTTTACTGATGTACTCTGTGCTGACCCCACACTCTGTACTTGGTTGAATGTCCTCCTTGTAGGTCAAAAGCATCTGCTAAATGTAATGTAATGTAATGTAATGTAAAGTAGGCTAATGTAATGCGACTAGTACAACGTTCCACGCAGGGGGAAAGAATGGTGCATATTATGAGGCCGAACCACAGGAAGGTAGTTTACGAAGCCAAACAGACTGGTCGACAGAGCGACTGTAAACAGAGGTGTGTGCACATGTAAGGCCAGATTCACACTAGAGTGTGGCGGAACGGCAGCGAGACGACTGAGGTCTTTCTGCCTAGTTTCGGCCGGTGTGTTCTAATCGGCATTTCACACCGACAACGTTGGCGTGCGCGGCCAGTCCTGTTCAAAATCCCCCCACAGCCAAAGCTAGTTCGCTACTTTGCCATTGATTTGAATGGGACAACGTCAGCAGCTGCCACCCAAAATCCGCTCAGTTGTATTTTCCAAATGCGGGGCAGAGTGGAGCCGGCTCCCGCGCCACTACTGCCCGACTACCTTTGGTTGGTGTGGAAGGACAGATCTGTTTCCACTTTCCATGTATTTTCGCCACCGTCGGTAAATATTGCTTACGTTCCGCCCCGCTTTCCCGCTCTAGTGTGAATTAAGCCTAAGGCCTAATTCACACCAAAGCGGTGGAGCGTCACGGGACGGCAGCGATTTTTGCCGGAGGTGGCAAAAATACATTGAAACAAATCTGTCCTTTCACGCCAACCGGCGGTAGTCGGGTTTGTCGAGTTTGACTGTGGGTGGATTTTGAACAGGACTGCCGCGCACACCGACGCTGTTGGTGTGAAAGGCAGAATAGAACACACCGGCCGAAACTAAGCAGAAAGACCTCAGTCGTCTCGCTGCCGTTCCGCCCCGCTTTAGTGTGAATAAGGCCTAACAGGTGTTCTGCTGCTCTGGGCTCGAACTCACCACCTCCTAATCAATGCTCCAATTCGGACATGGGAGGCACTGCACGATACAGCTGAGCTAAAGGCCATTTTGATATAGCTGAGCTAAAGGACATTTTGGATACAATTCTTCTCTCTCTTTCTCTCTCTCTCTCTCTCTCTCTCTCTCTCTCTCTCTCTCTCTCTCTCTCTCTCTCTCTCTCTCTCTCTGTCTTTCTTGTTTACTTTCACTGTCTTTCCAGAAAGCAATATTCGCCAACAACACGTACTACACACTATATATTAATACTTTTATAGCCTTATAAAAATAACCAATACACATGTCTTTGGATGACAACAGCAGGCTGCAGTTGCACTCTGAGGGGGCGCCAAGGAAAGATAAAACAAAAATGTCGAGAAGATCATCTGAAACACCCATTAAGCTACCTAACCGCAGAAGATCAATTATCTTTTGAACTGCAAACCTGTCTGGCTGTTTTTTATTACGTTTGGTGTATAAGTCAAAGCAACTGTCTGACGTGTCGTGTGAGTTGTGAAATGGGCAACAATAGTCCCCAGTCTGTTCGTTTTGTGCTGTGAGTGACTTTATTGCTGTTCAGATGCCAAAGCTGGATGATTTGTTGCAGAACGCCTCACGTAAAAGTGGAGAAATAGCAAATTCGAGAGAACCGTGAAATACTTGACATTCCCAACCATCAATTTACATGTGTTGAGCTTTTTTTTATTATGCTTTTGTTTTTGTGAGTTGCATCTGTGCATAAAGTGAGCTATGGAAGCCTTGCCTTGCCTTATAAACTGAAATCATATAAGACCCTTGGATGAACCATTAACCACGCATATCCTAACATTTTAGTAAATACAGTATTGTAGTAACACAATGCAACACTATGTATCATCATTGTAAAGACCAAAGTACTGACAATTATCAGATTTTACATCTACAGCATAGACTAGTATAACAGTGACATTTTCTCTTTTTTCTTCTTTGCTCTATTCCCTAATTCTTCTTGCTCTAAAAACAAAATAAAATAAAATAAAATGAAAATACCATTCTTCGTGCTGTTTCCCTTCCTGTAACATTTGCCATATAAGCCCACACCTCCTCTCTTTATACACTTTATAATTTGGTGTGTGTGTGTGTGTGTGTGTGTGTGTGTGTGTGTAGAGAGAGAGAGAGAGAGAGAGAGAGAGAGAGAAATAGAGAGAGAGAGAAATAGAGAGAGAGAGAGAGAGAGAGAGAGAGAGAGAGAGGGCTGTACGATGTATGTAAGAGTGAGCTATACATAATATAGGCCTATGTGTAAGGACGTGTGTAATGTCTTCTGTATTTATGCAGCCTATGCTACTGGAGACCTTCATTTCCCCCCGGAATCAATCAGTAAACTCTTTACTGCACTGATATTTACAGCAGTTGTGAGTCGCGGCTCCTCAACTGCACGGCCCAAACTTCAGTCAAGGGGGAAACCATAGACTCACTCAAACCATAAAGCTCGGGCTAAAACCATAAGCGTTGCTGAGGCACACACTACTGAACACTTTGACCACAAAGTTCCCACCTAGTTTCCAGGAGGTGCGTAAACATTTAAGGCAGAATGAGACGGTACTTCCCAGGCTGTCTATACACAGGGCTGGACTGGCCATCTGGCATAGTGGGCATTTCCCAGTGGGCCCCGCACCTTCGTGGGCCCCCATTTTCAGAAATGTTTTTTTTTTTTAATTTTACAATTTTACTGAGCTGCTAATTATAAGGGTGTGTGTGTGGGGGTTGGAGGGGGGCTTTAAGCCAAAAGTGCCCGGGCCCTATATTGCTCCCCCAGTCCAGCCCTGTCTATACATGTTGTATAGCCTAAAACACAGAACAAACATCAGAGGAACTGGATAAGCCTAGTCTTTGGTCTTTTTGGTGGTGAGTAAGCTCTCTCTCCTTTGGATGTTCAAATGATTTACAACGGCACTCCTTCCAAAAGCAGAGCCACAGGTCTTTGGCCCAGACCCATACAGAGGTGGAAGAGAAATGGAAGAAAAAATGGAAGCACTCAACTGTGTACCTGAAGCTTGTAGCTACAACTGTGTACCTGAAGCTTGTAGCTGGGGCAGAACCTTTTTGCAGAACAATTATGTAGGCCTACCTTAACTACACAGGCTATGTGCTAAAGGCTCTTTCAGGATTTTTTTTATGTAGCCTACAAAGTGGTTGTAGTAGTAGGCCTAGTTTTGATTTTACCTAGTTATGAGATTTTCATTTTTTAATTTTAAATTTAACATGACTATGGTGCGATTATATTATATTATATTATATTATATTATATTATATTATATTATATTATATTATATTATATTGAGAATGAGGTGCACTGTACACAGGCAATTGTTCTGCAAAAGTTAGGCCTTGTGCTCTGGCGACAAGTCTACAAATAAATAAATAAATAAATACAATCTCCTCCACTTCCTCGGTGAAGGCGAACCTGAGCCTCGGGAATCACATCATCAAAGCGAAGGGTGATCTCAAGAAATAGGTGGGGCTTCGTAGGCGCCGCAGTTCCAATGCTCTATCATAAACTTCGTCGGCTTCTCATAGTCTCAATTCTGCACCCAGGGACAGCCACCGTGCACGTCGCCGCCGCTGTCTGTCTGTTTGTCTGGAAACGTTGGCTTTCACCAGAACGAAAATATGAGACACTGAGGAGGATGTTGTGAACAGAACAAGGTCTTCTTCATCTTACACGTGGAGGTGTTTTATGTTTGTCTTTTGGGGGAAACGGACTTGTTGTGCCTACCACAGTTATTTCTCCCGCGAATGCCAAAGAATTGCGCACGAGAGACTTTCATCAACAGTGCTGAAGTCGGAGCAGGTAACTAATTGTCAATCTTAAGCGCTTTGCATTTGCATTGCATTGCTCGCAGTGATTTATTCACTGACAACCCCAACTTTTGCTACAGTGTCGCTTCTTAGAAGTTTTTGACTGTCTTGGAAGTTCAGTTCAGTGTCGTGTGACAGTGACACAGGCAGGTTAACCTACATTGCCAACAAGGTGAATACTTGTTCATCATATACAAATAACATGGTGTCACTGCCACCTTTAAGACTTTTTTCATAACTTAAATACAACTTTAAAATTATGGGAACAGAGACTACATTGAACTCATGGCACAGTGGCAGAAACATTGTATCCCAATGTAGGCCTAGATTGCAGCATAACCTGAGTTGGTGATGATATTGTCAGAGTTTCATTTCGGTGGTTAGGAAAAAACTTATTTACCTCTGTGCAGGTTCAGTCAATACATTGTTGACTTGCACCTACTTATTAAAATATCAACAGACCTGTAAAGTATAGGCTATAAAGATCCCACTGGTGAATCTAATGTAGTGTAATGAATTCATTGTAAACCATCTGAAGTATAAATCAACAAAGGTGCAATGCCTTTACTCAAGAGCATAATGTCATTTTCAATAATCTGATTTGGACTGCCATTATGTAATGAAATGCATTGCCTCTGAGTTGTATCAGAATGGATTTTGCATTTTTAACAGATTAATACAATCCTGTCATATCCAGACAAATACAACAGAGTAGAGTAAAATATAATATAATAGAATAGAATAGAACAGAACAGAACAGAACATAGAATAGAATAGAATAGAATAGAATAGAATAGAATAGAATAGAATAGAATACAGAACAGAATAGAAGTTGTGCACAGTTAATATTGCAGTGTAAATTGAAAACACATAGATACATTGATTTTTAACATAGCCTATCAGTTTTCAACACTCTTCTGGTCCTATACTCTTTAAGTGTTTCATTATCTCTTTATCTGGAGTCAGCTGGGGTGCTGTAGCATGTCGGATGTGATGAGTGACCGACGGGCTTTGAAGCTTGAAGTTACTTTTTCACTTCTTGCACAACCCCACAAAGTCTGTATTCCAGGCTTGTTGCTATTCAGAAAAATGTGTTGAAATTATTATCAAGACTGTTCACTCAAAAAAGTTACAGCATTTTCTATTTTTTAGCATTTTATTGTACAAACAACATTCTCGGTTGTGTATGCCATCTGGTTTTCAAAGTAATTTTCCCACTTTCGAGTAAGTTTAAACAAGTTCCCATGTTGGTACAGCTTTGAGATGACAAAAACTTAGTGTGGAATATATTTTAATTGTCTATTGTCCAACAGGTAGAATAGAATAGAATAGAATAGAATAGGATTAGAACATAATAGAATGCCCATCATGGTCGGTATGGCCATAGATCTGTATAGAAGAACTATGAGTATGGCCACACTTCATGTACAATGAGATAATAAGATTGAAAGGATTTTTAGTGTAGTAGCCTACGTGTAGAGTACAAGCTTAGTCAACTGAAATATCCATAGTGTTTATTGGACAGTACATGCAATGCTGTGTCTGTTGTATGTATGGGTGGCCGATGGGACTTAAAATGTATATTACAATATTTCTTGAACCATATACAGAGGGTAGACGGTGTGCAGTATAGGCCTAACATCACTCATGCTAAAAGTATTCAAGGAAGTTGACTCATTAAAAAAGAAGTGCACACACAGTGTGCAAATATTAATTGCCGACCTTTGCCTATACCGGGGGGGGGCGGGGGACGGACGGACATATGTCTCAAGGCCCCGGGCCCCGATATCATTTTAATGTTATGCAGCTTCACATGAAATATGACATATTTTGTAAAGGACTCTTACAAAGTACATTTGCAATACAATTACATTATATTAAGGGGATCTAGAGAAGGTTGGGTCTGTTTTAAAGGTACCTGCAATATAGGCCTAAAGTTCAGGGGGAAATCCTGGTTTGTGCTCATAGTACGGGCCTCGGAGGACTTTGACGGCCCTTGGTGGAATTTGAAGTGGCCCCTCGAATGAAAAAGGTTCCCCACCCCTGGCCTATACAGTCATTTGTACGGCAATTTGTTACCTGTCAATCAGTTCAACTTTTGAATGGAGTAGCCAGATTAAGTGAATGAACTGCATGAATACCATCCGTCTGCGACTTAATTGAGTTGCGAGCCAACTGCAATCAATCTGGCAAATGTTACAGTGTGCCGTGCCAAGCCAGTTCTTATATTACCTGTACCTTTACCTGCAGGCCTAGGTTAGTCAGTTGTTGTTTAACCATGTGTCATGCATCGCAGCACACGTTGTACTACTACTATTTTTAGAAACACTTACCCTAGACCAAGACAGTGGCTTGACGGGGTTGTAGAATTTTGAGTGGGTGCCAGGCAGGAAGACATTGTTGACATACGTAGTGTAAATTTGCATAGGCATCCAAATTGCCTTTGGAATTTGTCTGTTTAGTTGTTTCAGTGGCACTACAGGGGCAGAGAAAGAGAGAGAGAGAGAGAGAGAGAGAGAGAGAGAGAGAGAGAGAGAGAGAGAGAGAGAGAGAGAGAGAGAGAGACAGAGAGAGAGAGAGAGAGAGAGAGAGAGAGAGAGAGAGAGAGAGAGAGAGAGGGGAATAAACTGAAAGAGTGAGAAGGAAAATGTGTGTGTATGTGCCATGCGTGTGTGTATTTTTTGTGTGATTCGTTAGAATTGATGGACTGTTAGCTACTTCAGTTCAGTTTATGGTAAAGTCATATCTGTCACTCACTGACATGTGTGTGTCCTTGCATATCTTAATTGTTAAGCCGCCGACACAAATAAAGAAGGCAAGAGACTTGGATTGAGAGTCAGGTGAGACTGTGTTGAAAGATATTGGCATATCAAAACATCCGTCTCGCACCAAGGAAACAAAATTAAACTTTCCAGTTTTTGTATTATTATTTTATTTATTTATTTATTTATTTTTTCAGTTTAATTGCTCCAGCAGTCCTCCTTTCTTTGCTTGAACTAAGTCTTCTCCAGTGACTCACTAGACCATGAAGGACAGGAGCGTGGAGGATGTACTGCTTTTCATAAAGACGTCAAATGTGCGTGTGAGTGTGATTGTGTGTGTGCATGCAAACGTGCGTGCATGCGTTTGTGTGTGTGTGTGTGTGTGTGTGTGCATGCGTACGTGCGTGCATGCGTTTGTGTGTGTGTGTGTGTGTGTGTGTGTGTGTGTGTGTGTGTGTGTGTGTGTGTGTGGGCTCGTGCGTGCGTCTGTGCGTGCGTTGTGTGTTTGTTCCAACAGTACAAAAAAAGAGAGAAGCCTGGTTGAAAGGTCAGGCTATAGTTCAGAGTAATTTACGCCCTGTCACTGTTTACCTTCATCTTTTACGCACGCACACGCACACGCACACGCACACACACACGCACACAAACACACACACGCACACGCACACACAGTCCCACACACAGTCACAATGCTCCTCAAAAACTTCACCCGACATGGTTTATGAATTTAATACATGCACGCACGCACGTACACCTAAACCCTAAGCTTTATCCTAGGTTTATACACACCCACAAAGCAGTGCAGAAATGAACAGCCTAACCACACGAATACACACACACACACGCACACACACACACACACACACACACACACACACACACACACACACACACACACACACACACACACACACACACACACACACACAAATGCATGCACGAGCATGCGCACACACACACACACACACACACACACACACACACACACCACAAGGGCCGAGTTAGGGTTAGGGTGAGTATGTGCTCTGCCCTGGACCCGGTGTCCTCTGTTTGCCCTCTATGGTCTCTGGCTGCGTACATCCCCGGTGATTACTACGGTAACGATAGCTCCGTATGCAAATACAAACACGTCTCTTGCCCAACCTCAGCCCACCACTTTACTTTGGAAAGACTTCTGCACACGACCCGACAGTCTTCTTCCCATGGTTTTTGCAGACTCCTTCCCTCCTTCCTTTTGATCTCTCGGACTTTGTTGACACCTGCCTGTCTTTTCCAGCTGTTGTCAGGCCATCCGGAACGGTGGCAGTGCGGTTCCCACATGAGTTGCACTGGGAACCGAAGTGCAAAAGTGAACCGTGTTCATGCGCCGTTGTTTATTCCACCATGCATGCCCGTTTATTGTGATACAGATGAACTTACCGTACGTACGTAATCACTAGGGCTGTAACGATATTGTACCGAAGCAAGAAATCATGATACACAGAGTTACGATACTGTATTGCGATGCGAGAAGACAGTATCGTGGTACGCTTTTTCAAAGTTGTTACCCTTCAGTGCAGAAAACAACCAGTTGCCCCGGGCCCAGGGTGAGAGGGGCTCAGAATTGGTTTGTCATTACATTGTATGTATGTATGGTAGGGCCATTCAGATGACTTGGTCCTGGACCCAGCCAAAGCTGTCAGCGGCCCTGGTTTGAACTGCACAGCACGGAAACAGAAACGGCACGGTCATATGTTGTGCTGTTGGGCTGTTGTCACTTCTCAAGATAGATAGATAGATAGATAGATAGATAGATAGATAGATAGATAGATAGATAGATAGATAGATAGATAGATAGATAGATAGATAGATAGATAGATAGATAGATAGATAGATAGATAGATAGAGAAACACGTTATTTATCCCCATGGGGTAATACATGAAGAGCTAGGAAGACAGTCTGCTCACGCTGTCGCCTAGCATGCGCCACGCAGGTGTGTCCGTTTCTCTGTCTATCTGTCTGTCGGTCTCTGTCTGTAAGTACATTTTTGTGTGTAGGTAGGTACTACTATCTATGTCTTCCCCCACCCCTCTCTGTCTGTGTGTGCTAGTAAATGAGAGGCCCGTGAGGATGAGCTCTGTGCTTTAGGCAGCGTTTTTATGGCAGGGGCTCGGTTTGGTGTTAGGGGAATGGGGGCAGGGGCAGAGGGAAGTTTGGAGACAGGTAGTTGGGTGGGTGGGGTGGGATGCACATTATGGGTGGAGGTGATAGGCGTGGGGACAGGTGGGTGGGGGGTTGGGTTAGGTGGAGATGGTTTCAGCTGAGGGGGGGAGTGGAGATGAAAGAAATCCCAAAGCCCAACTGGGAAAGTCCAAAGTCCAGCCCAATTTTCATTGTGACTCAGCACTCCACAGCACACAGGTGCACATTGCACACAACAAAATTGCATTTATGCAAGGGGGCAGGCCTCAATGGCAACAGAAAGAGAGCAGTGCGGCGGGATGGTACCATGCTCAGGGTACCTAAGTCATGGAAGAGAATGGGGAAGAGCACTGGTTAATTACTCCCTCCACCAATCTGGCGGGTTGGGTGTCAAACCGGCAACCTTTGGGCTACAAGTCTGACGCCCTACTGCTTACCCATGACTGCCTTGTCTGTGGGAACAGATGGAAGGGGACCGGGGTATGGGTTTAGGTGGAGATGGGTAGCCATGGCCTAATGGTGGGGTGGGGCTGGTAAGTGGGCTGGTGGATTTGGGGGGTTGGGGCGGTAAGTGACTCTCCTCGTCCTCATCCTCGTCCTGCAGTCTGCCTTTTAGATGTTGTGTGGACTAGAGGGTGTTCCTCCAGCCTCCCTGCTCTCCCATTTCACCGTCCACCGTTCCTCTCTCTTCCCTCTCCTCCTCCTACTCCTTCTCCTCTTCGTCATCCTCCTCCTCCTCCTCCTCCTCCTCTTCCTACAGTCTGTCCTAAGGATGTTGTGTAGACCTTCGTATCTCCTTCACCTCCTCCTCCTCTTCCTGCAGTTTGTCCTAAGGCCTACCTCTCATATTCCTCCTCCTCCTCCTCCTCCCTCTCCTCTTCTTCCTCCTCCTCCTCCTCCTGCTCCTCTTCCTGCAGTTCGTCCTAGGCCTGTTGTGTAGACCTTCATCTCTCCTCCTCCTCTTCCTCCTCCTTCTTCTTGCAGTATGTCCTGCTGCGGTGCAGAACTTCATCTTTATTCCCTCTCCTCATCCTCCTCCTCCTCCTCCTCTTCCTCCCCCTCCTCCTCCTGCAGTTCAGTTTGTCCTAATGCTGTTGAGCAGAACTGCATCTTTATTCCCTCTCCTCATCCTCCTCCCTCTCCTCTTCTTCCTCCTCCTCCTCCTCCTCCTCCTGCAGTTCGTCCTAAGGCTGTTCTGTAGACCTTCGTCTCTCCTCCTCCTCATCATCATCATCTTCATCCTCCTCCTCCTCCTGCCTCTGCCCTCCACCCTTAGGCTGTTATGAAGACCTGCTTGCTTGTGGGCGGATAGACCAGCTGTTACTTTGCAGCCTTTTTTTTAAACTCCTTCTACCAACGGTGTGTTTTTTTTCTCTCTCTCTCTCTTTCTCGTCTCTCTTTCTTTCCTTTTTTTGTGAATGAAAGAAAAATGTTTGTTTATGAGGAGAATAGTGCCAAGAGGAGGCCCCATGTTATGTAGGGCGTGTGTGTCTGTCTGTGTGTGTGTGTGTGTGTGTGTGTGTGTGTGTGTGTGTGTGTGTGTGTGTGTGTGTGTGTGTGTGTAGTGTGTGTGTGTGTGTGTGTGTGTGCATTACATTTATACGTCTGTGTGTGTGTGTGTGTGTGTGTGTGTGTGTGTGTGTGTACAATTGTGTGTGTGTGTGTACATACGTACATATGTTTGAGTGCGTTGTCTGCCTTTAGCATTCCCCAGAAATTACAGGGCAGTGACACCACCGGAGGAAAGGAGGAGGTGAGGGAGAGAGAGAGAGAGAGAGAGAGAGAGAGAGGATGAGAGAAGGAGGAGGAGGAGAGAGAGAGGCGGAGGAGGAGGAGAGAGAGAGGCTCCAGGGCGACTACGAGGAATAAATCAGGCTGACCTTTAACTCTAGTCTTCTAATTAGGGAATTCCAAACTAATCACTTTACGATTTCGCTATGATTCCACCTCTTTTCGTCGAGCGCAGACGGGGGCAGAACTTCCCCCTTTGAGTTGTGTAAGGCTATTTTGCGACCTTCTCCCAATTTTGTCAGAGGGTGAGAGAGAGGAAGGAACTGAGAGAGAGAGAGAGAGAGAGAGAGAGAGAGAGAGAGAGAGAGAGAGAGAGAGAGAGAGAGAGAGAGTGCTACGGATGCTTTTTGGACATAATCTCAGATTGGCACGGCTGGATGTTTGCTGATGTGGCGCTAAAAGAATGTTGTGTTTGTTTCGTGTTGGTGATATTTTCCAATGAATGCCGTGGTTAGAACTTCCAGTGAAAGAGGCTTACTGCACATTTTCTGAATAGAATAGAATTTAATTGTTTTCCATGACAACCCAAACTGGTAAAGCATCATTCCAGCCCAGTTACCTCATGAGTTCGTGAAATACCATGTAACGCACAGTTAATTAGACAATCGTCCTCAGGTAATATATGCACATATATCATGGTGTCGTATGACAACCTGGCAAGTGAAATAAAAGAAGCTATGAGGAACTCGTGAACAAAAGAGAAACCCTATGCATAATCACTATTGGAAAAATGAATGGTATTCATAAATTGTGTCCAATAGCTTCAGAGGAGCTGGAGGAGACATCGACAACCAGGAAAAGTAGACATCAAAAAACCAAGAAGTAATCACTTGGTATTCCCCTAATAGACTTGTCACAGTTTGACATTTACATCCAAAGGGCAACATTCCATGTCAATGCATTACATTACTGTACATAACACTTAGCATGGGCTTGAAAACGAAATTATTTTTCAATCGTTCCGTTCCGAACGGTTCAGGTAGGCCTTTGTTTAACGTTTTCGTTCCTGAATTCGTTCCGCCACCAAAATTTCGTTCCTGAACCGGTTTGGAACGCAAAATATTGTTCGTTCTTATCGTTCCCAGAAGTGTTTTGCGGGCCTATCAAGTGTATTTTTATGGACTGTACCTTTATACCTAGAATAGGCGTACCCCTTAGTATTTGCCCTTGATTTACACTACTCTATCCCCAAAATAATAGACTAAATTACAGACGGCATCCAAAAACATTCAGATGGGCTATCCCTCCCACATATAGCCTACAGACTTACTGTAGCCTATGAATAATTTCTTATCAAAAACCTTTCTGGATACGTGCTAAACTCCTTACCTGGCTGTAAGTTTTATCCATATGGAGATCTTGCACTATAATGCCTAACCTTGCATGGTGTAGATATGGTGTAGCTGGTCTGTTGCTGACAAATATCTCCAATTTCCTGTTTAACTCTACAGCACAAACACTTCAATGTATGCTTCAGGGTATGCTTTTGTGAGATTTTATAAAATATATTATATTATATATATAGAGAACGAAATAAACCGTTATTAACCGGTTTTGTGGATTTCAGAATAACGTTTCTGTTCAGGAACAGTTGAAGACCATTTCGTTTTCGTTTCTGTTTCTGCTCCTCATAAAATTGTGTAAAATTCCGTTCGTTCCCGTTTTCGGTTTTCGTTCCTTGAACCGGTTCGAAGCCCTGCACTTAGCTGACACTTTCTTTTTTTTTTTTAATCCAAAGCGATTTACAAATATTACAGGGTATCAGAGGCTTAGTGCACATTTTCTGAATAGAATAGAATTTAACTGTTTTCCATGACAACCCAAACTGGTAAAGCATCATTCCAGCCCAGTTACCTCATGAGTTCGTGAAATACCATGTAACACACAGTTAATTAGACAATCGTCCTCAGGTAATATATGCACATATATCATGGTGTCGTATGACAACCTGGCAAGTGAAATAAAAGAAGCTATGAGGAACTCGTGAACAAAAGAGAAACCCTATGCATAATCACTATTGGAAAAATGAATGGTATTCATAAATTGTGTCCAATAGCTTCAGAGGAGCTGGAGGAGACATCAACAACCAGGAAAAGTAGACATCAAAAAACCAGGAAGTAATCACTTGGTATTCCCCTAATAGACTTGTCACAGTTTGACATTTACATCCAAAGGGCAACATTCCATGTCAATGCATTACATTACTGTACATAACACTTAGCATGGGCTTGAAAACGAAATTATTTTTCAATCGTTCCGTTCCGAACGGTTCAGGTAGGCCTTTGTTTAACGTTTTCGTTCCTGAATTCGTTCCGCCACCAAAATTTCGTTCCTGAACCGGTTCGGAACGCAAAATATTGTTCGTTCTTATCGTTCCCGGAAGTGTTTTGTGGGCCTATCAAGTCTATTTTTATGGACTGTACCTTAAACTTAGAAGAGGCGTACCCGTTAGTATTTGCCCTTGATTTACACAGTAGCTACTCTATCCCCAAAATAATAGGCTAAATTACAGATGGCATCCAAAAACATTCAGATGGGCTATCCCTCCCACATATAGCCTACAGACTTACTGTAGCCTATGAATAATTTCTTATCAAAAACCTTTCTGGATACGTGCTAAACTCCTTACCTGGCTGTAAGTTTTATCCATATGGAGATCTTGCACTATAATTCCTAACCTTGCATGGTGTAGATATGGTGTAGCTGGTCTGTTGCTGACAAATATCTCCAATTTCCTGTTTAACTCTACAGCACAAACACTTCAATGTATGCTTCAGGGTATGCTTTTGTGAGATTTTATAAAATATATAGAGAATGAAATAAACCGTTATTAACCGGTTTTGTGGATTTCAGAATAACGTTTCTGTTCAGGAACAGTTGAAGACCATTTCGTTTTCGTTTCTGTTTCTGCTCCTCATAAAATTGTGTAAAATTCCGTTCGTTCCCGTTTTCGGTTTTCGTTCCTTGAACTGGTTCGAAGCCCTGCACTTAGCTGACACTTTCTTTTTTTTTTAAATCCAAAGCCATTTACAAATATTACAGGGTATCAGAGGCTTAGTGCACATTTTCTGAATAGAATAGAATTTAACTGTTTTCCATGACAACCCAAACTGGTAAAGCATCATTCCAGCCCAGTTACCTCATGAGTTCGTGAAATACCATGTAACGCACAGTTAATTAGACAATCGTCCTCAGGTAATATATGCACATATATCATGGTGTCGTATGACAACCTGGCAAGTGAAATAAAAGAAGCTATGAGGAACTCGTGAACAAAAGAGAAACCCTATGCATAATCACTATTGGAAAAATGAATGGTATTCATAAATTGTGTCCAATAGCTTCAGAGGAGCTGGAGGAGACATCAACAACCAGGAAAAGTAGACATCAAAAAACCAAGAAGTAATCACTTGGTATACACGTGTAGATGTTTGGGATGGGGGTGCGCGGCTTGTCTTGGGCACAGGTAAGGGGGTGCGTTAAGAAAAAAAGGTTAAGAACCACTAGAGTAGATGGAATGGACAAAACATTAGTAGCAACAGTAGTAGGTGTGATATTGCACATCAGTGCGATGCAGTCAGGAAGTCAGAGTGGGTTTGATTCATGTGTTGTCAAAACGGATATGAACTGGTGAAGTGGGGAGTTGCAGAATAAACACAACAAGTCAGCGTTTTTTCTTTTTAAAGTATTTTTTGGGGTATTTTTTTGTATTTTTTTTTTCCTTTATTCTTGACAGGACTGTGAAGGACAGAGAGCAAATGAGGGGGGAGAAAGAGAGACGGGTAGAGATCTGCAAATTACCTGGGGTTGGAATCAAACCCGCCGGTCGCAGGTGTAGTAGTCAAGTGCCCAGACGGTTGAGCCACGGCTGGGCCAAGAGTCAGCGGTTTTAGACACTGTTGTCCCCCACATGGGCTTACATGACCAGAGGCACCCAGGTTCGAATCTGGCTTGGGTCATCATTTCTCAAACCTACCCCGTCTCTCTCTGTCCACACTCACTTCCAGTCACTGTTCTATCTGAAATGTTCTATCTGAAAAAAGTAAAAGAATAAATAGATAGGAAATAAAATAAATACATAAAAGTAAAAAAAAAAAAGAATTAACAGGAAACTCTCCCTGGTACTAGTTCATGGTGTGCTGTGTGTGGACATCATGCATGACCGTGCGCTGTCAAAACGGATCTGAGTTGGTGAAGTGGGTAGTCACAGAGTAAACACGGTGACGAGTCACTAGTCGCGTCTCTATTGTGCCTCGACCGCTCGGAGGAAGCGCTCTACCGGATAGCCGCGAGTAATTAGCCGGATCAGCTAATTGCGTTTTGTGTTTTGGTTGGCGTCCCGTTCTCATGCTCTTTTGGAGGAGAAAAAAAAGAAAAGGAAAGGAAAGAAAAAAGGGGAGGCTCACTGCTTTACTACCAGTATACCTGCTGCCATGTGCGTCATTTTCTTTCATTCATTCATTCATTCATTCGTTCGTTTTGTTTTGGTTGGTTGGCGTGTCTGTTCTCATGCTCTTTTGAAAAGAAAGAGAAAAGGAAAAAAATCGGCCCTCTAGTTACTAGCTAGCTGCTGCCATGTGTATCTTTCGTTTTGGTCTGTGACCCCAACATTCGGTTCCCACCTACGTCTGCTTGTGGTTGTGGTTGACGTCTCAATTCTCTTCCATACTCTCCCGAAAAAAGACTGCATGGATTCTTGCAGATAATGCTAGGAGTGGGCTTGCCGTTTGGGCCAGAGATGAGCAGTGTTCGTAAAATATTTTTTGCTATTCCAACTTAGAAACACTGAATATAATAAAATCTGAAATGCAGTCTCTGTCAAAATGGGAATCAAGAGAGAGAGTCGCGTGTGTGTGTGTGTGTGTGTGTGTGTGTGTGTGTGTGAGAGAGAGAGAGAGAGAGAGAGAGAGAGAGAGAGAGAGAGAGAGAGAGAGAGAGAGAGAGAGAGAGAGAGAGAGAGAGAGAGAGAGAGAGAGAGAGAGAGAGAGAGAGAGAGAGAGAGAGAGACTTTTCATGGAATTAGTGTGACAGGGCCGCTGACCTTTGATTGGACTCAGGACTAATTCATCTGAAATCAACCTATGATGTTTCGAGCAGAAAGCCATTTGTTGTTTCAATTGTTACAAGTTGGCCCGTGCCCAGTGTTTGATTGTGGCAAGTTTCCCAGTGCCCAACGTTCAATTGTGACACGTTGCCAAATTGTTTCATAAGCTGCCAAATTTTTACAAGTTGTGCAGTTCAAGTTCTCCTTTTGTAGTACCCCTAACTGCACATTTCTTACCAACGTTAACTTACACAAATACTTGTCTGCTTGTGCCATTTCAGTTCTCCTCCTCCTTCAGCTCTGAACTTCCACCCAGGGCCGCTGCTAAGGGTTTGGAGGCCCTAAGCATACCTGGGGTGAGTTTCTCAAAAGGGAAGTTGTTAGCCTGTTAGCAACTTCGGTAGTTGCCAATGGGAAAATGCATTGAAAGCAACGAAGTAGCTAATGTAGTAAGCAACTTTGGTTTTGAGAAATTCACCCCAGGTAAGGAGCCCCCCCCCTCATGATTAAACAATAGTTATAATAATCAGCTAACTGTAATATGTAATTCAATAGTTTTTTCATGACATTTTTTTAATCAATCTCAATTTAAGAAGCACCAAATTTTGGAGGCAAAGTGGTTGGTGCCCCATGCACGGGTTGGTGCCCTAAGCACTCTGCATGCTCTGCTATATGTCTAGCGCCGACCCCACTTCCACCACTCCCCTCTCCCTCTCCCTCTTTCTCTCCCTCTTTCTCTCCCCCTCTCCCCCTCTCCCTCTCTCCACCTCCTGCTCCCAGACACGCCCCTGGGGCTGTGTTGTTGTAAATCATGTGTGATTCATAAAAAAACAGGTTCTGCTGTCTGCACGCTGCTCTGCCTTTAAAAAAAAAAAAAGAATTCACAGTGAGTGAGAGAGAGAGAGAAAGAAAGAAAGGAAGGAAGGAAGAAAGAAAATAAAGAAAGGCAACAGACGTACAAATAGAACTTGGCCTGGAGCCATACCTCCCCTAGCGCCCGTCTCCCTCTCTCCACCACTCCTCCTCTCCAGCCGCCGGCGCTCCTGTCAACACCTCTCTCTCTCTCTCTCTCTCTCTCTCTCTCTCTCTCTCTCTCTCTCTCTCTCTCTCGTGTTTTTATATTTCTATATTACTGTCCCTTTCTGTTTTTTCTTGATTTTCGGATTTCTGTCTCCCCTCTCTCCACTCTCTCTCTCCCTCCCTCTCTCTCTTTCTCTCTCTCTCTCTCTCTCTCTCTCTCTCTCTCTCTCTCTCTCTCTCTCTCTCTCTCTCTCCAGTATTTTTCTGTTTCTATATTAATGTCCCTTTCTCTTTGTCTTTTTTCTCGAATTTCGGATTTCTCTTCAAATGTCTCTGTCTCCCCTCTCTCTCCACTCTTTCTCCCTCTCTCTCTCTCTGTTCCTCCACCCCTGCTAAAGACTGCTCCTCTCTGCTAAACTCAACACCCCCCCCCTCTCTGTTTCTACCACTCTTTCGCCTTCCTCCAGCTCTCTCTTCTCTGTTTGTCCTCTTCCACTGTCTCTCTCCTCCATATCTCCGTCTCTCTCCTCCTGTCTTCAAACCTCCCTGTCTTCTACTCTTTCTCTCCACCGTCTCCACTTTCACTCCTCATCTCCCTCTTTCTTCTCTTCTATCTCTGATGGTTTGTCTCTCCCTCTCTTTACCCTCACCCCTGCTCTCGCTCACTCTCTCCACTGCTTTCTTTATCCATCACTCTGTTTAGTCTCTTGTCTCTGTCGCTCCCTCTCTTTCCTTCCATCTCTCTCCTGATCTTACTTTTTCTGCTCTCTTTTCCCCACTGTCTCTGTACCATCATTCTTTCTCCTCTCTCTCTCTCTCTCTCTCTCTCTCTCTCTCTCTCTCTCTCTCTCTCCCCCCTCCTCCTGCTCTCCTCTCCCAATCAGCTTTCAGGGTTGCCAAATGAGTGTGATCATTTTCAGCCCCAAGAAAAATTCTCCAAAAACCACCTGGAGGCACTAAATCCTGGTCAACTTGAACCAAACTGTCTTGATTTCTATCGACATACAAAAAACCCGCCCAATGCCCATTTTTGACAGTTTTTTACCCACAGACAGCCAATGTAAACAGCCCAATTGGTCGGGAAAACGGCCCACTTTGGCAACACTGTCAGCTTTAGCTCATCCCTGCATAAGCAGCCAGTTGGCAAAGGACCGGGCTGTTTGCAGGAATCACTAGTGCTTTACTTATTTGTCTACGCTCGTTTACGCCCTCTTCCTGTCTCCCTCCCTCTCTCTCTCTCTCTCTCTCTCTCTCTCTCTCTCTCTCTCTCTCTCTCTCTCTCTCTCTCTCTCTCTCTCTCTCTCTCTCCTGTTGTCTGTCATCCATGGGAAGTACCTGGCAGCGGATGTGTTGTCAGCTTGGGAGACGGTGGGCGTGCTGTGTGTGTGTTTGAGTGTGTGTGTGTGTGTGTATGTGTGTGTGTGTGTGTGTGTGTGTGTGTGTGTGCGTGTGTGTGTTTTGGGGGGGATGTTGTTTTGGGGGCTCCTGCCCAAACACGTCTCCCTGCGTTGTCTTTATGACCACACGGTGTGAGAATGAGCTTGCCCATATAGGTGTGTGTGTGTGTGTGTGTGTGTGTGTGTGTGTGTGTGTGTGTGTGTGTGTGTGTGTGTGTGTGTGTGTGTGTGTGTGTGTGTGTGTGTGTGTGTGTGTGTGTTTATGAGTGTCTGCGTGTGTGTGTGTGTGTGTGTGTGTGTGTATGTGTGCATGTGAGTGTGTGTGTGTCTGCGTTTGTGTGTGTGTTTGTGCAGGTTTGTTGGTATCTGTGCACATGTCTGTGTGTGTGTTTGTGTGTGTGTGTGCATGTGTGTGCCCATGTGTTTCTGCATGTGTTTGCATTGCATTTATACTACTTGTTTGTGTGTGTGCAGCAAGCGTGAGAGACAAACAACTCGTAGGTGTGTGGTGTGTTTGTACTGTGGTGTGTCAATGTTTTTTTTCCTCACGAGCATGACTTCACAGGCTTTACTTTGCCTTTATCATGCAATGCATTTCCATGGACAGACCATTCAACACTGTAGCTGTAATGTAATGTAAAGTAATGTAATAATCACCATGTGTTGCTACAGTGTAACATCCCAACTCGTCAGTTTCTGACTACCTTGGACCAGACTGCAATTTTTGATGTCATTCCATTGGAGTCCAAATGTGAGGTGCGCCTCAAAGTTGCCCCCTTGTGGCAGCATAACGTCACTGACCATTAGGTTTAGGGAAGGGTTTAGGTTTAGGCCACCCTTGACGTCAAAAATGTCAGTCTGGTCAGAAATCAGGTCGTCAGAAATTGCCAAGTTGGGATGAGATATATACACAGTTTGACCCATTTTCTCGTGTACTGTACATACACTGCACAGATTTTTGCCATTTTCGCATGTCATTACACACAAAAGTGACAGGTTAGATGTTGGGATGGGTTCTGGGCTTGGCACAGTTTAGGATTTAGAGACAGGCCCTATACCGTGGCTCTAACGGTAGGGCACTGGGCTGCTACCCTTGCGACCCCGGTTTGATTCCGGCTTGGGTCCTTTGCTGAACCTTCCCCATTTTTCTCTACCCACTCATTCTCTACCCACTCCTGTCCAATCTCTCACTGTTCTATCATAAATAAATGAATAGAATAGCAGAAAAAGTTTTAAAAAGCAGCATGGTACCGTCCCACCGAACTGCTCCCTTGCGGCGCAGTTTCGGGCTGGCTGTTTGAAGTAATAGTGCTTCCTATCTTATTTCAAAACTTTTCAAAATTATAAGTGGACTCTTGTTACCTATTCCACCAATTAACTATCAACATTTTTTAAATTTATAATTGTATTATGTAATGTTGGCAAATGTGAACCGAATCGTGAGTTGAGGGCATCGTTACAGCCCTACTTGATGGGTAAAGCAACCACATTAGAATGCCAAGCCAACCTAGATGCCTTCTTGTTCCATCAGTTCCACCTTATCTTGTGTTGATCGCAAATATTGTGGCATGCCTGGCATACTTGTAATCATTGCTGCTGACACATATTCACACGGTTCATTTTTTTCTCTCCTTTCCCCCCCTCTCGCTCCGTCAGGTTGTTCTTCCTCACCTGCCAAGACCAGACCAGACCAGCCCTTTCCTGATGCAACAGAACAGCGATGTGGTTGAGAAAGTAACTGATGCCTCCTGAAGGGAAGGAACCCACTAAATATTTATCACATCTCTTATCTATCCATCCATCTCAACTCTGAAATTTTCCCACACACACAGAGAGGGCACATCAGCCTGTTTTAAGTTCTTCTCCACATGGTGTGTTGAGAAACATTGTGGTGATCATCTAAACGGCTTCCTGCAGTAAACCTGGCCACCCAGTATCCAACTATCTTCATCATCTTTAAGTCTCCCCTTCACCACCTCCCACACACGCATATCAACAGTTCTCCTGCTGTGATGAGAAACACTGTGTTGACAGCCTTCTCAACCTGAGCCTGTCAGCCCACACATCCCATCTATCTAACGTCTGCACTCCCACCTCTCCCCAGAACACACAAACACACACACACACACACAAACTTTGCAACCTCCTGTTATCCCCTCCCCCACACACACATCCACCCATCCATCCATCCATCCATCCATCTAGCCATCCTTCCATCCATTCCTCCATCCATCCATTCATCACGAATCCCACTCAAAGACACAACGTGAATTCTCCCTGATGTGGTGGTGATATACCCAGCAACCTCCTCCTGTCACCTCTTCTCCCCCCACATCCATCCATCCATCCATCCATCCATCCATCCATCCATCCATCCATCCATCCATCCATCCATCCATCACCTATCCCACTCAAAGACACAACGTGAATTCTCCCTGATGTGGTGCTGATATACCCAGCAACCTCCTCCTGTCACCTCTTCTCCCCATCCATCCATCCATCCATCCATCCATCCATCCATCCATCCATCCATCCATCCATCCATCCATCCCCTATCCCACTCAAAGACACAGCGTGAGTTCTCCCATTCCCTCTCCATCTCTCTCTATGGCCCACCAGTACGAGCCCTGGGCCAGGACAGCACCCACTGCTGGCCCCGGCGGCGGCGGTGGCAGCGCAGCTGACGACATGAACGTCTCCCCGTGGTGGGACCTCCACCCGGCGGCCAGCACGTGGATGGACCTGACCGGAAGCCCCGGCGTGGGCATGGCCGGCCTCACCGGCATGACCCAGAGCAGCTCCCTCGGCCTCCAGTCGGCCCTGGGGCCCTACTGCACCGAGGCCCAGCTGTGCAGCCTGGCACCGCCACCACCACCCTCGGCCCCTGCCCAGATCAGCCTGTCCCCGCACCACCACCACAGCCACCACCACAGCCACCACCCGCACCACTTCCCTCAGGACGGCTTCAAGATGGAGCCGCTGGGCACCGCGGAGCTTCTCCTGTCGCATCAACACCACCAGCAGCAGCAACAGCAGCAGCAGCAGCAGCAGCAGCAGCAGCAGGTGTACACCTTGGAGGAACCGCAAGAGAGCACCACGTCCGTGCCGCGACCCAAGTCTCAGCGCCGGTCGGGGTCTCGGGCGTCGGGCCAGGCCGCGTGTCGATGCCCGAACTGCGTCCACGCCGAGCAGCTAGAAACGGCTAGTGGTGGAGGTGGTGAGGACGGCCGGGGGCAGCGCAAGTGGCTCCACAACTGCCACATCCCGGGCTGCGGCAAGGCCTACGCCAAGACGTCGCACCTCAAGGCGCACCTGCGCTGGCACTCGGGCGACCGGCCATTCGTCTGCAACTGGCTGTTCTGCGGCAAGCGCTTCACGCGCGCCGACGAGCTCCAGAAGCACATGCAGTCGCACACGGGCGCCAAGAAGTTCAGCTGCGCCGTCTGCGCGCGCGTCTTCATGCGCAGCGACCACCTGACCAAACACATGCGCACCCACGACTCCACGGCAGCAGGTGGCGCTACTACCAGAGAGGACCAACAACGGGCCAACGGAGGGGAAGGGGCAGCGCTAGGAGGCGGCGGGGCCAAGCCCTACGATTCGGCCCTGGGGCTCCCGCCCTCTCCACTGGGGGCGGCCACTACGGAGGGGGCGGAGGTGGTCGTGCCTCCTCGGAAGATGAAGACAGAGCCGACCGACGCCAACCTGACCGTCATGGTGGGTCAGGCGGGAAAGCTGAGCTAACTACTGTTGTAGCTAACACACTTCAGGACCTACACCACTCGGCAGGACAGAACGTTGTGCCTTAGCAGCTTATACTTTTTATAGTGTTCATGGACTTGACGTTGCTCGGAAAGGACGGGACTATGGGTGTTTGTATGGCAGTTTGTTTAATATTTATAATATTGTCACGTTGTCGACGTGGCACCACGTTTTAGGCAGGCCGGTAATCTGAGCTAACTAGCTCACTGGCCACATAGCTCAGGACATGACTCGTGAGTTCGTAGCCGTTTTTTTATGTTATTGTGCCCTGAACTGAACGATGACTTTGAGTTTCAGCAATCAGAACTCTACAGGTGTTTGGTACATTACAGTACAGTAGGCTGAGAGACAATCCACACGTATTCCATGAACTTTAGACCAGGCATGCAAGTAGTTGCACATGGGATGCTTTATTTAGAAGGCAGGACCCCGTTTCTCAAAAGCATGGTTGCAAACCAATTAGGTCCTACGGTGTTGTCGTATCGTATCAATGCATCTGTTTATATGCATCGCTTACGGTAGGGACACATACACGCGAATTTGCGAACTTCGCCATTCGTTCCTATGAGAGAGGCGAAGGCAAGCGAAAGCAAGCGAACAGGAGCGAAGCGAAGCGAAATTATTATAGAAAGTTTAATGTTATGCAAATGAGGAGCGAATTCGCCTGCCGTGGCCCAATCAAATCAACAACATAACTGTTCCACTCCATTTGATTCGCCGTGACGACCTGATGACGGTTCGATTTCACCTCTGTTCGCTTTGCTTGCTTCGCCTCATATGTGTCCCTACCGTTAGCCGTAAGGTAAATGTCTCTGATGATAAGTGCAGAGATCAGAGCCACAGCCACTGACGTAGTCAGACTTTGTATAGTACATGCTGTATTATCACATCTCTGGGAAATACAGTATTTGTAATGAATAACTAGAGAGAATTGATTTATAAAATAAACCAAAAATATCAATAATGCTGCATACACATATACAGTTGATGGGTTGCTGCAATTGTATTTGAAATATTTCAATGTGTGTTGTGGAAAAAATATATGTATATTTGTTGGCCAAGCAATCTGCAACCTGTACATGAGCAGTTGGCCTGAAAACCACCTTTTTATATTCAATGAATAGGCAACATACCGAAAACACTGGAAGGGATGATTAAAACAACCATCACTGATTGTGAAAACATGTAACCTCTGCAAGGTCAGAGAGGTTCTTTTCTGACATGGGAAATAGATCACTATGTAGCTAGAGTATATAGCCTAGTACGTGTCCAGAGCATTGCTATGGTTTGTGATGTTTGAAGACATTGGGCTTGACTTGACAGATTAATGATGTCATGTTGTGCGAACGCACATATTGTTGTAAAATGGATATAATACTATTTATTATTCCAATTTATTATACACCAGACTTGAAGGATTTCACTTTATGATTTCTCTTTAAGATGCCATTTAGCGCAAAGGAAGCGATAAAAAGTGTGCATGTTCTTGCTTACTTTTTTGTTTGTTTGTTTGCTGATTTTTTTTTCTGTTTTAATACTACGTATGACTGAAAAATGAAAGGCGCCATACAAGATCAGTTCTTTTGTTAGAGACTGAAACAAACAGAAACATATACATGTACATACATGCACACACACACACACACACACACACACACACACACACACACACACACACACACACACACACACACACACACACACACACACACACACACACACACATCAAATAAGATGCATGATGTCCCATTATTGTGCATCACTTTTTTTTCAGCATGACTCCAATACCACCTCTCATGGTATAGCATGGAGTTAGAGCTAAACTGAACAAACCCATTTTATCCTGCTAATGTCTCTCAAATGCAAGAATGCAGATTTCAGTTCAGAATTCTTACTGAATTCAGGAATGTCTGGGAATTAATACGGCGGCATGAATGAAAACACCTAATAATGCATTTGGTTACACTTTATTTTACAACATCCCTGTTATATCAGTTGTGCAGAAGTGTGTTACAACATATGATATTGTGTAGCCTACTTACATTGTATGATAGGGTTAGGGTTAGGGTTAGGTTAAAGGGGTATGCCACTATTTTGGGGCTTAATACAGTTAAAATCCTTGGCTGGTGTTTATAAAGGTGGTAAAGTATCTTATTTTTCATGTAAGCCGTTGCCTTGCTTTAAGACAAGTTAAAAGAGGGAATATGTCGCTAAGCTAGTGAAAGTCAATGTATCCATGTAGCATGCTACAATGCTACACGGATGCATTGACTTTCACTAGCTTAGCGACATATTCCCTCTTTTAACTTGTCTTAAAGCAAGACAACGCTTAACATGAAAAATAAGACACTTTACCACCATTATAAACCCCAGCCAACGATTTTAACTGTATTAAGCCCCAAAATAGTGGCATACCCCTTTAAGTAAAAAAAGCAACCATAAGTAAAGCGCTATTCAGTATTCCAGAGAGGTTTTAGAAGTAATTTAGCAAATGCATATCTAGAAGAGATCATTTGTGATTTGTGATAGTTTCATCTGACAACCAAAGAAAGTCATGTTGAAAAAGTGCATTAAGAAAGTATGGTTGTAAAGAGAAAACATCCTTATGAGAAAATGTTGCCAAAGTTGTTGAAAATCATATACTTAATATTTGTGTTTTGTTTTGGGGTTGACATTAGTAAGTGCTTAGTAAGCTGCAGTTATACATAGCACTTACCTCTCAATGATCTCTCACTTAGCCTATAGAGAAACAGCAGCCACCTGTCATTGTGGATTAACCCAAGACCCAGCACCTATCTTTGTTTATCAGTCATTTTTTAATGTATATGTTGGTCTTGTTTTACCCTGTCCACTGTGGTATGTTGAATATAATTATGCAAACACACAAGTATGTGTAAGCAAAAAAAAGACATGCATGAACAGCAATAGTAAGAGTAAAAGTAAGAGTAAGAGTAAAACTCTCCTTTTTTGATGTTGTAGCAATTAATAATTAATTCAAATGAGAATTATTGGGATGGGGATAGTCTGTTATAGGCTAAAATTATAGATGTAATATGCTTGTTTTCTTTATGTAGACACTGGACATACTTTTTGTTTTTCTACAAAGTATTTGACTAAATGACTTGTTTTTAGCTGTATATTACACTGGATTTTTCCTTAGTTGTTTACACTTACTGTGGTACTTACAAAATTGTTTAAACTGTACGTGGTAATTTAATTGATGGAATATTATCTGTAAGTAGAGTATAAAAAAAATAATAAAAACATTCCTGAATTAATAAAGCTTATACCTCTTATCTGATACACTTAGTTTTGATTGATTGATTGATTGATTGTTTGAGGGGGTGGGGTTGTAGCTGATAGGCCTATATGATTCGGAAAACGGGTCAGTTTGGGCTGCCCCCTTGTGAACAACCATGCCCATAGCCACCAAGCAGTCTGGGAAATTCCATGCTGCTTTGCACAAATCATTAGCCGTATTCGATTTGTTGACGTTGACAAATTACTTCAGCGAGAACTCGTCATGACATGGGTAGTATTAAACACAGCGCATAGTCGACCAAAAATCTGAACGAGGCGATGAGCTCGCACCAGTTTGATCTACGTGGCACACCACGTGTGAGGTGAGGGGGACAGGTGGGGAGGAGGAACTGAATTGGGGTGTAGTGCAAACTTTTTTAGGAGTCTGGGACAACGCGCCTACACACACGAGTGAACTTTTTGACCATCCATTCCAGGAGTTCGTCACCGCGAAGGCGCTATGCAGACTAGTATCAACGGGGATAAGGTGGACCCACTAGTTTGACGCCCTTTCGGTACCGTCACATGGTAATCAAACATTTCAAACAAGCAATTTAGGGTTAGGTTTAGGGTTAAGGTTGGGGTTAGGGTTAGGTTTAGGTTTAGGGTCATATGACATAAGGCGTAAGTATCGAAAGGGCGTCGAATTAGTGAGTCCCGGGGATAAGCAACTGCAGGAGTTGCAAGGTCTGTCTGCAGTTGCATTGATCCAACCATAGTTTGACACCATGTGACAATGTCACGTCGTCGTCGCAACATGACTGAAATTTGGTAAGTCAGACAAGATTTCTAACCATCATGCAACATTTCCATGCAGAATGCATTGCTGTCTGCATGTGCATGCAGACGATTCAGGAAATCGAATGCACCTACAGTACTTTCCCTATGAGAAATCCAGTAGGCGGTTTCCAGACCATATCTCACTTGTGGTATGGTCTGACATGAGCCAGGCAAGCTCTGGTGTCGGTGTAGCAACAAATTCATTTCAGTTGTTAAATTTCAGTTTTCTTTCTTTTTTTTTTTTTTTTTAGATCTTTTTGACTTTATTTATGGTAGTGTAGTGAAGATGGTGACAGGAAGCAAGCGGGCAGAGAGAGAGATGGGGAAGGGCTGGCAAAGGACCAGAGCCGGTAATCGAACCTGGGTTGGCCACATAGCAGACGAGTGCCCAACCGTTAGGCCACGGTAGGGCCGTCAAATTTCAGTTTTCAGTTGACAAATTCATTTCAGTTCAGTTCAGTTATCTGAGGAAATATTGTGATTCTAATAAGAACTGATGTGTGACACATACAAGGGTTTTCTTTTTTTGTTTTCCCCTGGCTGCGCGACCCTGGCTGTGCACCACTCAACCTCTGATTGTTGGAAACCGCTGTCGGTCAAAAAATTAGCTCACGTGGTTGGCTGCCAGTATCTTGCCCCTCCTCACAACACCATGTTTATAATAGGCCTATATTAAAAAAACATGTATAGGTTATACATGTGTGTATATATATATATATAGGTGAGAAATACAGTCAGCAATAATGATAGAGAAAAGGTTGCTTGAATGTGTGCCTGACATTTATTTGCATGCTACTGATGTCGATTTTTAATGGTTCCTCCTTTGCACTGAATAGATTTTGATGCTGAAGGGACTTTTAGGCCTGTTCTCCCCACTCATCTCAGAGTTCTCAGGGGCTTGGTCATTACGCGGAGGAACACTGACTGGAGACATGTCGCCTGAAATCACAGACGTTTACAGCAGTTATAAAATTAAATCGGCTGAAGGCCCAAAAAGGTCAGTCTTGGTCCTTTCATTTTAAAACAGGGGTTATGTTTGCACAAGGTATGCCCCAAACCACTTCTATGCATAAAAAGGATGATAAGAAAGATAAGAAGGATAAGAACATCAATTTACCTGTGGTGCTGGAGGCACTACTAGGGTGAGAGGTCTGGGCCCTACTTGACGGCTGGAGCGAATTGGTCTTGAGTGGTTGAAATTTCTAATATTTCAAAAACGTAAAGCCACAAGGTTGATTAAAAAAATAGCAAATAATAATAATAATAATAACAATAATAATAATAATAATAATAATAATAATTTATTATTATTATTATTATATACAGTAGCATAGGTCTTACAAAAGGCTGATTATGAAACCACAGATTTGGTACCATTGCTGCAACATGATCTCTCAGAATTCCGTGCTCCTGGACACGGATGTTTGGGACACGAAATCCGTGCTCCTGGACACGGATTTTGCCAAAATTCCGTGCTCCTGGACACGGAATTGTTTTCCGTGATGGACACACGGAAGTGCTCTCTCTATACTCCCACAGCTCTATGTTTCCAATGTCTTGTGTTTTCTCAGGATTTTTCTCATTTCAAATATTTTTTCTCAAAAAACATTTCTTACTGACAGGTTAGGGTTAGGGATTGTTTTGGTCTGGGCACAGCTAGTATTCTTTAATTCATTATATGAATTTGATAGCCTATCAACCAACTGGAAAAGGTATTTCTCAAAAATATGTCTTTAATGACAGGTTAAGGTTAGGGAATGTTTTGGCCAGGGCACAACTTAAATTGCTATAGAATTATTTTGTTTCGGATTAGCATTTGGTATGTATTTTCTAATGAATGAGTTAATACAGTGCTGTGCGAATATAGAAAGCACTTCCGTGTGTCCATCACGGGGAAAAAAATCCTTGTCCAGGAGCACGGAATTTTGGCAAAATCCGTGTCCAGGAGCACGGATTTCGTGTCCCAAACATCCGTGCCCAGGAGCACGGAATTTTGGAGATCAGGCTGCATTTTTCAAAGAGAATTTTTTCATTAACTGATAATGGAATAAAACAGTACAATGGAATAGAAAATGCACATTTTCTAGCAATCTACATTGTCTTAGTATTGTATCTTTTTGGCCCACCTGCTTGAACTTTTGAAGGAGTCCCCTTTTGCCCTCCGGCTCCTGCGGTGGTGTGTCGCCACGTAAATGAGTCGGGCTGACCGCAGGCTCTGTGTCGCATATTTGCGTCAGCTCCTCCGACAGACACCGGACCAAAGACTTCTCAAAGAAGGGGTCATCGGAGGTCATGGCCTTGTGCAGAAGTGCGTCGGAGCCAAATTCGCTCAGGAGTTCGCGGTAAACTGACCTGTAAACCCGCAGCAGCGGGGCATCTTTTGGATAGGGCTCGCTTGGCGAGATGCCTGAAGTGGCGTCGAACGCGACGACAACCTTGCCTATCAGTTCCTTGGCTTTGCTGACCATGGTGTCGGGCAGTGAGTCGTTGTTTGTTATTTTAGTCAGCAGCCTGACGACCAGGAGCGTCACCAAGCCGGTGTAGTCGTCTTTTTCCACAGGTATGGCCTTCGGCAGCATGGTGCCCTTCAAAATGTCTTCAGTGGTGTCACACCTGACGGAAGACTTTGCGCTCTTCAAACTGGCTTCAGTGTCACACGTGATGGATGCCTCGTGTGACTCTGAGAGCCCCGAACTGCTGCGGCTCTCAGCTGATCCGGCACTAGGTGAATCAGGCGCGGTGGCCTCTCTTTCCTCCAGGTCAGTTTTAGCATCCAGAGTCAGGGACAGGCCATGTGAAACTTCCGTAACCATCATGTCCGTCAACAGGCCTACCGTGTCATCCAGTATTTTGGATGGAGACTTGGTGGCCGGCGTTTTGCCCTCCGTGTCGCTTGGAGACGGAGGAGGGGGAAGATTAAAACAGGGATGAAGAATCTGCTTGACACTCTCCGCAATGTACATTTGAAGCATTTCAGAGGCAGCTTGTACATCGGACGCCTTTGCGTGTTCCTTACTCAAAGCCTTGGTGTCAAAAGCACACTGTTTAGGAATAGAGCTAGCACTACTCGAGAAAAGTCCATAGATGTGATCGACGAGGTCACGGTTAGCAGTCGAGTCGCTGCTGGTCTGTTCCAGGGATTGTGCGATGGCGGAGAGACACTGGCTTTCTGACAAAGATGTGCCATGGTGAACTGTTTTTTCATGGATAGCTTTCACAACGTTGGTTATGGCAGCCCGAGTGCCATCAGAAGTAGCTTCATCTTCAAAGCGGTCTATTATAAGATCAACGTTAGGGCCTTTGGATTTGATTGCAGAAGTGTCAGGCACTGGCTCACCCACCTTGTCTTCATTGGTGGTGGAGAGTTTGCTCTTTGAAGGAGACAGGCAATCCGAGGCAGGCTTGTCTACATCCATCTCCTTCAACCTCTGCAGCATTGCATTTATTGCATCATGGAATAGCTTCAGACCTTCTGTCCCAGATTGTGGGAGGCCTTCTGAAGTGAGTGTGGGCACATTGTGGCTGCTGACATGTTTTGCAATACAAGGTTGATTATTGGTGAAAAAATCTCTCACTTTCAACTGTAGGTTTTGAAACATCTCCTGGGTGGCGGACCAGACGTTGTTGCGCTTAGAGGCATCATCTGCCTCGATCTTTTCCTGAGAAGCAGACAACATTCCTTCCTTGACATTCTCTTTGCTATCGGTGCTCGTGTTGTTGGTCCCATGTTCTGATGTGGTCTGTAATAGGGTCTGAACGCCTTCCACCACCGTAGCAACGACAGCAGATGCTGTTGATTCTGTTTCTAACGTGACAGAAGTTCCACTGTGTTTGGCAGAGTTCAATAGAAGCTGGCTCACTTGTTTGACGGCTTTTCGTTGGAGGTCTTCACTTGACAGTTTCTTAATGAGTTCAGGTATCACAGCGGCTGATCCAGACGAGTCCAGCTTGTCAGCTACACTCGGCTTGGACGGACTAGACGTGGACGAAATTTTTTTCTCAAGCTCTATCACAATATTTTCTACCAGGTAGTTCTCAGATTGTGACATCTGTCCTTCGTTGCCAGTATCTAATTCCTGTGATAATTGTTTCTTAGCTGCAATGATAAGCTCTTCGACTATTTGGTTAGCACATTCTCGAACAGCGCTAATGTCAGATATGTCAAGTTTGTCCTCTGGTATTTCTTCTGGCGTTTCCTCTGAAGGTTCGTTTTGAATAGGTTTCTTCTTCATGGAAAAACGTGAAAATGCAGAAAAAAATGATCTCACCTTACTTTGCACACTTTGATGTAACCTCGAGGCAGCAGTGGTAAAGACCTCGGTCGGAATGTCCTGTACACTCGGCTCTTTGACAGAGGACTTCTGAGAGACAGAGTCTGAGAATGTACACTGTAACGACTGAAGGGACTCGACGCACCGTTGTAGATCCTGCTCAAAATGGTCCACAATCTGAGAGGCGGCCCTGTCTATGTCTGCAACCTGTGAGACTCCCACACGCAAAGAGGAGCAAATGCTGTTCTGTGGCGTGGCGTGGGCCACTGTGATGCTGCCGCTGTACTCAACAGGCAGGGGGAGGTGGCTGCTCTTGACTGTCGTGGCGAGCACACCCACAACAGCGTCAAGGGCATTCTGACGAAAGGCTTCACTTGACAGCGTCTGAATGCACGCAGGTGCAGGTGTAGGTGTAGATGCAAGGGACTCCTCAGTCCTTTCGCTTGCCCCACCATCTGGCTGTTTTTGGGAACTTTGGCCAGCAGCCCAGGAGTCCTCCTCACCATCATGGGCCCAACCCATGACACTGAGCTGGGAAATTACTTCCTTAACAAAAATGTCGGTCTGCGACTGTGGTGAATCTTCTGGCTGCGATTGCAGTTGGTGGTAGGAAGCTATCACCTCCTTTAGCACACTCTGTGTGACGCTGGGCTTCACAAAGGGTTGCATAAACATGATTACAAGCCCTTTGTGGACTTTTTCAAAGATTCTTCTCGCCACCAACTTGGCTGGTTTACGGTCTCCGCTGGTGTGGTTTACAACTGGCTCATCAGGCCTCTGCTCACCCGTTCCTGCAGCGTTGTCAGGTATAGGCAAGCCAACAACCTCGTTTTCCTGCTTCTCTGTGTGCCGGACAGCAGGTGAGGAAAACTCATCGTCGTCTGCCAAGTCCTTATCCTTGTCCATGACCTGGTCTTCATCTAGATGTTCAGCATCAGACTTGTCGTCCTCTGTTTCCTTCCTCTCAGCTCTACTACCTTTGGCATCAGGTAAAGATGAATCGACAGCCTCCATCGCGCTGCTGTCCTTCTCAGCAACAGATTTGTCATCCTCCGTTTCCTTCCTCACAGCTCTACTATCTTTGGCATCGGGTAAAGATGAATCAACAACCTCCATCGTCGCACTGCTCTCCTTGTAATCCATGTATTCAGCCGACGACGGTATTGCTGTCATCGCCACCTGGAACGTTGTGACGACTACGTTGGCGGCGTCGTGGACAGCTTGCCGGTGAGGCTCAGGTAGCTGCTTTGTCTCAACAACAGACACGGCGGCAGGGGCACGAGGGCAAATAACGTCATCTATCATGTCATGGTTCAAATCTATCATGCTCAACAGCAGAACACTGCTCACGCCATGCTTGGCCTTTGAACATAAATCGGCACAAGAAAACCGCGCTGATGCTGACTGTTCAGGTGGAGTTTCCGCTGGCGCGTCCGCTGGCGCGTCCACTTGAGCGTTCAGTTCCATGTCAGGAGGTGGAATAGATGTGGTAGATGAGGAGCTTTTGCAAACAAGGGTTCTTACAACTCGCTTGATAGACAACAGCAACTTTTTGGCAGACTGGCCCACGTCAAACTTCTCATCCAGGCTGGACTCTATTGTGTCAATGACGGATGTCATGGACTCACCCACAGTCGAGTCGACGTCTTCCATCGAGCACATTTTGGCCCAGCAGTTTTTCCAACAGAGAATCGGCCCACTCTTTTGTGAACCACCCGTTTGACTGGTTTTCTCAACCAACTCGATCGCAATTTCTGCTTGAGTTGTTGCATCACAGGCTAACCCTTGGTCAACCCTGGGGGTCACATTAGCGTCCCTTAACGTCATCTGGACATTTTGCTGGATGGTCTCCTCTGTGATGCCACAGCGAGTCAGTAAAGACGTCTGGGACCTGAGTGACATAATTCAAATGCATGCTTGTAATTTTTTCAGGCACCATTTAAATGTAGGCCTACTATTTAAGAAAATGATCATTCACTGTGCACAATATTTAGCAGTGCTCAAATAGAAAAAAGTTGCAAAATTATATCTAAAATGTTCAGTTTTACACTAAAAATACAGAACCTGACATGTGAATATATGTATGGTGGATATATGTGCAATGTTGTGTGTGATGTCTTTGTGTCTTCTTCTGTATTGATGTACGAATGTATGCTACTTGACACCTTAATTTCCCTCGGGATCAATAAATGATACTCTACTCTACTCTACTCTACTCTACTCTACTCTGCACATATGCTTGCCTCTCATCATCATCATCATCATCATCATAATCTTTGTTATTAATGTATTATTATTATTATTATTATCATTATTATTATTATTATTATTATTATTAGTAGTAGTAGTAGTAGTAGTAGTAGTAGTAGTGGTAGTGGTAGTACTGTTGTTGTAGTAGTAGTTTTACAGTGTTGAGTGTTGCCATAGGCTGCCTCTTCTCACCTGACGACAGCAGCTGGCAGCTTTGGGTCCAAAACATTGCAGTCTTTCTCTGGGATACGGACACAGGACAGCTGTGGGTCCTCCTGCACGTGCTTCAGAAGGGCAGGAACCACCGTCTGCATCGTGCACTTGGTGACGTGCAGAACAAGGTTCAGGCAGAGGTTGAAAAACGTTGCTTTGGTCAACTGTGGAGAGTTAGAAAGAAAGAAAGAAAGAAAGAAAGAACGAAAGAAAGAAAGAAAGAAAGAACGAAAGAAAGAAAGAAAGATAGAAAGACAATTTTGATGTCAAAAGTGGTTAAGGGAGGATGCATATACAGTAAAACAGGTGGTGGATCAAACCCATAGAAAAAAAGGAAAATCTGCACACTGGTGTTCAATAAATCAGTGAGCAACAACAGTGTGCGGATTTTCCTTCTTCAAAAATTAGATTTCCAACAAAAACGTTTCCCCCATTATACTACTTGTATATCGGAAAATCTGAAAAAACTGTATGAAGTGAAAGCCCAATTGGGAAATTCCAACTCCCATTGTCATTGTGTCATTGTGACACAGCACACGAATATGCACTGCACACAACAAAATTGCATTTAGGCCTCACCCGTGCAAATGGGCAGCCCACAATGGCGCCCCAAGGGAGCAGTGCAGCGGGACAGTACCACGCTCTAGGTACCTCAGTCAAGGAGGAAGATGGGGGAATAGCACTGGTTAATTACTCCCCCTACCAACCTGGCGGGTTGGGAGTAGAACCGGCAACCTTTAGGATACAGGTCTGACGCCCTAACCGCTTACATATGACTGCCCACAGACCAGGATAACTCACCGGATCAGCAGCTGCCTGACAGAAAGCCTCCCATTCCCTGAAACAAAATCAAAGGCCAAACCTTATTATTCATCGTATTTAACCCCTTAGCGCAGCACTATGGCTCTCTGTATTGTCATAGCAATGTTGTTATGATGTAGGTAAGCATTTTCAGTAAGTGAATAAGGTCGCCGGCGACCCCTGCTGCAGTAAGAGGCTACAAAAAAGAAAAACAACTTCGCAACTGAACATAGTACAGTATATTGCCATAATTTAATATACATATGATATGTCATGATTATATATATTGTGAATAGGGTTCTAAACTAACACCAGCCAACCAGCCAAATGCAGGTGAAAATTCAGTTTGACCAGTAGAGAAGAATACTTGCTAGCCACTTTGACCCATTAGAAAGTGTGTGTTTGTCTAGTAAAATTAACAGATATATAGCAGTCTGGCTGGTGATTAAAAGAAAGTTAATTTCGATTGTGAATGTATAGCCCTACTGTGGTGTGAGATGTGCCAGGTAGTCGGTGAGGGGTAGGCTGTCCTCTCCGAAGTTGGGCAGCCTGGGGGAGGGGGAGCGGGAGGGCGCCACCACAGCACCCCCCTCTTCACGGGATTGGACAACAGGCCTAGGTCCTGGGGCCGAAGCTGTTGGACACAATATCAGCTACAATGTCAACTGCTGGATCTCCAATGGTGCAGTTGTGTTCATGTTTCAGTGCATATGACGTATTAGTTAGGCGCTGAAACATAGTGCCCGAAGTGCACAAGTGCGCCATTTGAGATAATGCAAACGTCAATGTCAGTGTCAGCAACGGTGGTACCAGAACAAAATTGGGCGAGGGCGGGCCAATGTGGGTCTGGGTTTTGGGGGAGGTGCTCCGCAAAACACATCTGTATTCCGTATTTTTAAAATTATTATCATTCTTTATTTTATATTCATTTAATTTCAATGAATTTCATTCATTGGCTATTCAGGACAATGGCTGTAACAGGAATGGAATGCTAATCTTGGAATGCCAACCATCCCACATTCTTATTATACCAAGTGCAGAAGGAAGTATCATATGCAGTATTTTACTGATATATACCCATTGGCCATTTTAACATCAGGTGGATATACTAAGAAGCTGGTTCAGGAGTAAACCAGGTTAGAGCAATACTGTGGCATTTCTGTGGCATTTTACACCTCCAGGAGGTACAACTCAATATTTGAACTCCTGGGGAGGTGTAAAATGGCCGAAATTTCCAAAAATGGCACAGTATCGCTTTAAGTTTAAGTAAATCATCTAATAGAAGAGCCCAGTGTCTTCATTTTCTGAAGAAATAAGAAAAATAAGCAATAAGAAATAAGAAATAGCAGTGATAGGCAGGGTTACCTGTAACTAATGCCGGTGTGCCGCGATTCTGCATAGAGTGACTTCTGCTTTGCTCCTCCATATTGGAAGTGTTGTTCTTTCTCAGTGGTTGGAAGCCCTCTTCCCACCGGGATGACTTAGCAAACAAGAGGCCAAAGCACTTAAATGCCTCACTCACCACCAACGGCAATTAGCTGATGAGAAAACAAACACAGTTCAGAGAGCTGGCTTTATGCCGTGCCACGACATGCCCGTCTTTTCTGACATGGTTTGTCTGACTCCATTATACTCCCACACCTTGAAGGCATTACAAAGTGTGATTACAATGTAGACTGTTATACTCACAATGTGAAATAATAGCCAATTTCATATCCATGCATACATATACTCAGGGAAGCAGACAAGGGGGGGGGGGGCAGTTGCCCCGGGCCCAGGGAGAAAGGGAGCCCAGAATTGGGTCCTCATTACATTATGTATTGGGTCGGGGGCCCTTTTAGTTGACTGTGTCCCGGGCCTGGCCAAAGCTGTCAGCGGCCCTGCATACACCACTCATCAGTTTCTGCCAATCTAGGCCTACAAAATTTTCAGCTATTATCAACTAAAACAAATCCATTACAGCTGGAGTCAATTCATTCATAGACAGTGCACAAACACAGTGCAAATCCTACACACAGGCCTACCGTAATTTCCAGGAAAGCGTAACATATTCCCGAGACATGTCCTCTTCCATGAATGAGGAAGGTGTGTGTGATCCCAAATGGAGATCTAGTGCCTATCAGAATTCAGAGTTTTAGAATGTTTATTGTTGTCATCTTTTATGACATCACAGTCAATAAGCCTAGGCTACGGGACAATCATCAATGCATCCTTCTAATCAAACAAGATAAGATAAAATTGAGTAAAATAAAATAAATATATGTGTAACTCAACAACTGAAATGTAACCGAAATCATAACCCATTCCTTCACACATAATTTCATGAAACACATGCATGGCTGTGCTACTGGGGAAGAGGGAAACACGTTACAGGCAATTTTATGTTGTTGGAAAATCTATAGTGCTGACCAGACTACACTTTGTGTAACTTTTGACCCCCAGTCTAGCCAAGTAGGCCTACTTGTACTTTTTAATCACACATCATGGACTCTTTTCACCACTAGATGGTAGCATCGGCCTCCCTGTGTTCTCAACCAACCTTGCATTTTACCTCCACCCCAACCGGCATAATTGACCAATGAAAAAAGAGATTTGAGAGGAAGTGCTAAAGACAGCCAATCGGTGTCGATGCAAAGAAGACGACCACCACTGATGGTTGTTTCGCTCAGAAATCGTGTAGTCACTGTGGGCTTTCTACTTGTAACTGAAACTGCTGTGTGAAGCGGCAGTGAATTCTTGTCACCCCAAGTAACAACTTATATATTTCAAAATGGTAAGTGCAATAACTGTACTATCAGAATAGTATTCACAATCGTTAAAGCAGGCTTGGTTCTTGGATCCATAATAATTGAATGAATGGCAGTTGAGTGTCTGCTAACATTAGCTTGGACTTAGCATGCTAAATGATGTCAGCTTTATCAACATTTGTGATGGTTAAACTTGGCTGGCCCTTATTTTTTTTGCCTGCAGTATGATCAAGTGAGTAGGGTCCCTATTGCGAATGCATTGCTCCCGAGCTGGTAGCCAAAACATTCATTCGTGGACGGTAAATGGATACTATTTTGGATGTTAGCATAGCAAGATGCCAAGCTAGCAGCCCTGGGCATCTGATCTGTGCTGTCCCACCTATAGCTGTGGGTGCACATAGCAGGTAAGAGGATGGAGACTCCCAACTGAGATCGCTCCCGGACGTGCGGTCCCAGGTGTTTCTATCACTCCCGGACGTGCGGTCCCACCCGATTATATTTCACGTATTATCATATACTGCCACATACAAGCAATTTAGGGTTAGGGTTAGGTTTAGGGTTAGGTTTAGGGTTAGGTTTAGGGTTAGGTTTAGGGTTAAGGTTAGGGTTAAGGTTAGGGTTAGAAACAAAAAACTAACATCAACAAGATAACTGGCTCCGTCATATGGCGGTGGTACCGATAGTCTGGCTAGTGGGAGCGAGATGAAATGGGAGCGTCCTGGGTTGGGAGCGTCAATCAGGGAATCCACATAGTACAAGCAGTGTCCAAACCGAAAGTAATGAGAGGAGACAGAATCATATCCCAAATTGTGCCCGATATTTTACTTTTGGGCACTTTCTGTTGCTTTTGATCAAAACCTTTTAAAAGCTGATTTGTAATATGCTGTCATCCACTTCGCAGTTACCTGTCAATATAGACCTACAGTGTGGACCTTGTTTCATTGTTTGCTTAGAAGTCAAATGCAAAGTAAAGAGTGTATTCAGCAGCTGTAGTCGTAGTTGTACACAGTTAACGTGCAGCTCCAGACACAATACTTAAACAATGTATAGTTATCTTGCAAGTCAGTAGACGCACAGGTCAAGTTAAGATGCATTGTTGATCACTTGGGCAGTTATATGTACCTCAAGCTCATACACAGGGACTCTAAGTTAACATCACTTGTTCAAATCTAGTTCTATCTAGACACACACACACACACACACACACACACACACACACACACACACACACACACACACACACACACACACACACACACACACACATCCCATGGGTCAGAGTGGATAGTAAATTGCTTTCCTACCAGCCAAACTGAAATTTCACCAACATGTAGCTGGTTGGCTGGTGTTAATTTAGAGCCCTGTTCATACATATGCATGAAACTACCAGATTGTACATTAAATACATACAATTTAGTGCACATTCAAAGTGTTTTGCTATCTCAGACTGGCACTCAGTGTTATGTTTTACTTCTTTAAAATGTAGATATACTTGATTGATACTGGAGGTAATTAATGTAAATGTGTATGTTTTTCTAATGCATTTGTGTTCCTGCTGTGTGTTTTGCAGTCTATTATGTCATATAACGGAGGGGCCGTCATGGCGATGCGTGGCAAGGACTGCGTGGCCATCGCGGCGGACCGGCGGTTTGGCGTGCAGGCGCAGATGGTCACCACCGACTTCCAGAAGGTCTTCCCCATGGGGGACAGGCTATACATCGGCCTAGCCGGCCTGGCCACAGACGTACAGACCGTGTATGTTGATTGTAATATCTCAAAACTTCTGCTTGCTATGATGTTTCAATGTCTTCTACAGTATGTATTCCCCGCTCATGGCAGGGATACATACACGTGACTTTGGCCAAGTATGTATTTTTTTAATCTACATGTTTCTGACATTATAGTAGTACATGTCCTCAGGGTCTCTGTCGGGACTCAAACCCAAACCTAGAGTGATGCCAAACTGTTTCTCTGACCCCTACACCAAACAGCGAGGGGTGTTGGTGTGACCATCCAACAGGGTTCATAGTCTGAAAGATCTTCCCTTTGTTTTGCTGGATCTCAATGTTGCATATGTCCTGAAGCACTAGCTATGGCAATGCTGATTGAAGTGTCCCTTAAAGGGTTCTCCAGGTAGGATTAAAATTGGAGGTGCACCGAAATTTCGGCCGCAGAAAATATTCGTCCGAAAACGCAAAAAAGAGACTTTCGGTTTTCGTCCGAAAGCCAATTGAGTTGCCGAATCGGAGGCCGAATAGAAAATGAATTGAAAATGGGCATTAATTTAACTAATTTCCGTTCTACGCTAAGATTTGAAGACTTCAAAGACACATTTATTTTCTTTCAAAAACATGTCTTAACATTTCTTGTAAGCCGTAGATTTAAGCAACATTTAAAAATAGTGAAAAACATAACTTTTGATGACTTTTAACTGAATTTTAATATTCGGTTTCGGTATTTGGCCAAGTGATTAGTTATTATTCGGTTTTGGTTTCGGCCACAAATTTTCATTTCGGTGCACCTCTAAATTAAAAGTTTAATTAATTACAGTCCTGAGTCAGCCTATGCTTGTGAGAGTCATTAGTAAGTGAACGATGGCTTATCGCGACCACTTCCATGGTCTGCTGTCAGAAATCCCCACATGCAACTTTCGACAGCGTCGGACCGAACGAGTGTCGTGAGATACCCTCTTCATTTGAAACATTGCTTTACATATCGTATTCAGATTTGTATCAACTGCTGGCATTCCATGATAAAAAACAGTCTCACCGCGAGTTTATTTGAATAATATTTTTCATTACAGTGTAGATTTTGAGACGGGCATACCTCGGGCACCGTGCAAATGACGTCATCCTACCTAGTGCTTCTAAGTTCTCTGAAACTCTCAGTCCCTGATGGAAATGAGTCGAGATGCATTGCAGTGTAGCTAATTTTGTCAGGTGCTTCAGAAAATATGATGTCTTATGGTTTGCTATTTTCTGGATTAGCTAACCATTTCCGCATGTATTTGCATCTTTTCTGTATGCAGTCTAAAAAATGCAGTCTTTAAATATGCTCTGTTTTAGGGTTAAAGATCCCTGCTCATCTATTTGAATTTAGTATAAAGTGTGTAATTGCAGAAGAAGTCCCCCCCCCCCCCCCAACTTTCAAGATGTTGCGTTTCAAATGTCACATGTAATTCTCGTCCTAATGAGACTGTGCTGATGCTATATATTTCCTGCTTTGTTATAATCGCAGATCACAAAGACTGAAGTTCCGCCTCAACCTGTACGAGCTGAAGGAGGGCCGCCAGATCAAACCCAAGACCTTCATGAGCATGGTGTCCAACCTGCTCTACGAGAGGAGGTAAGGTTCTTCTTCTTCTTTTAAGGTTTTCTTCAATTTAGTCAAAAAAAAAGAAAAAAAAAGAAGATAGGACATCAGGAGAGGCAGACAGGAGGTGAATGGGGAGAGAGATGGGGAAGGGTCTAGAGGATGACATTTTTCAGGAATTCCCGCGGGATGGGAGTCAACATTTTAAAGATGAATGGGAGCGGGAATAAATATGAACGTGAGCGGGAATGCCGCTTATTGGCTTATTGGGCAGGATTGGGAGACATTCTTTTCAGGAGTGGACGGGATGGGATTTGTTTCTTTTACTCCAGTCGGAGATGGGATTTTTTTTCTGGGACCGGGATGGGACGGGAGTGAAAATCCACTCCCGTGTCATGCTCTAGAAGGGTCGGCACAGGACCCGGAACGGACTCGAACCCGGGTCGCCGGCCGTAGCAGTCCAGTGCCCTACCGTAAGAACCACGGTAGGGCCAGGAGGTCTGGCTTGCTGGTTCAGAACAGCAAGAACTTTTCTCCCCAACATTTGTTGGCCCGTGACCCCATTTTGACATCCCACATTTCTGGGGGCCCTATTAACATTTATCATGACAATTTGTTTTATACGGGCCTCCAATAGACCCGTTCAGAGTCGACGTGCTGATGAATGCGTGCGCATCGTCGACTCAAACACACCAGAGATATTGTAAGGATGTTCTGAGAGACTCCACTTTTCTGGGTTGTACTGCACTCTAGGGGGAGTGCAGACTCCATTCAGAAAGAACGGGCTGCTGTGCTCAGAGCCGTATCTCGACAGCGGCCACTAGGAGAACTGCAGGCATGGGTAAAATCGGGAGTGGTGATTCTGTATTTAATACTGGGTGATCGTGCAGACACTAAAGAGAGAAAAACTGCAGTTCTGAAGCGTGTACGTTGATAAAAAAAATAGAGATTTCGAAAAGTACAGTTGTTATGCTATTTTGAGAGGGAAGAGGCTGTTCCAGAAGCATAGGAGATGTTTGTTGTTACAAGACATTAAACTACTGACTGGACTGCTGTCATCGCCAGGAATACCCATGTCTGTGGTACCCACTGCATATATGAGGTTAGCGCGAGCATCCGTTATCTTATTTTGGGATAAAAACACCTGTCAAGTCTCTGTACAAGTGAACGGAGCATGGACGATTTTGAGGCAGCGGTGCGCACGCAGCCAAATTACGTCATACTTGTTTACAAACTCTAAAGGGGTCTATAATGGGTCTCTTAAAGGTTATGATTTCTCTCCGTCTCCACTACAGGTTCGGTCCTTACTACATCGAGCCGGTGATCGCCGGGCTGGACCCCAAGACCATGGAGCCCTTCATCTGCTCGCTGGACCTGATTGGCTGCCCTATGGTAACGGAGGACTTTGTGGTGAGCGGCACCTGCTCCGAGCAGATGTACGGCATGTGCGAATCCCTCTGGGAACCCGACCTGGTGAGTAGAACGCATGCACGCACACATACACACATACACACATACACACACCATTTAGGCCAGGGGTGGGGAACCTTTTTCATGCGAGGGGCCTCTTCAAATTCATCCGAGGGCCGTACTATGAACACAAACGAGGATTTCCCCCCGCACTCGTATTGAAAGCAGTCAGCTTTAAAACAGACCCTACCTTATCTAGGTCCCGTGAATATAACTTAATTGTATTGGAAATGTATTTTCTAAGATTCCATTACAAAATATGTCATATTTCATGTGAAGCTGCTTAACATTAAAACTACATCGGGGACCGGATAACACGGCCTCAAGGGCTGCAAATGGCCCTCGGGACATGTTGTTTCCCACCGTTTAGGCCGTCAGGCAACTGGACCTGATGAGCCAAAACTCTTCAAGGAAGACGCCAAATAAGAATGGTTGACATCATTACGTTACATTACGGCAACTGCGGACTGCGCCTCCCTAATTCTTTCTGCAGCATTCATCCAGCATTAGCATTACATAAGCTCCTTCTGACTGTGCATACACACCAACGGTGCGGACGTCCACAGTACGTCCACTTCACGTGTCTATTATCAGTCCGAAACGGTTAGAATGCATGAAAACAAATCATGCCTTGCACACAGGAACGCGGTGTAAGTGTGGCGCATGTCCGTCCCGACCGGACATGTCCGTGTTGCTCCTTGAAAATAGAACTCGAATCTATTTTCCTGCGCGGATGTCCGCGTTCAATGCGTGGCTCCCATTGAAAATGAATGGCTGCTGCCCGCGGATAGAACGTGGACGTTGACTGTGCAGTGTGAAAAGGCAGCCCGCGAACCTCTCGGACTCGCACTGCTCACGGAGACGTTAAGGAAACGTGCCACTTGTGTGCTTGTGCAAGATATTGAATTAATTTTCTGTTGTGTCAGTGACTTCATCATGAGGTCACAAGCAGGCAAGTGAGCAAACGAGGACGGGAGAGTGCATATTGGAATGCACCCCCTGTGATGTCTCAAGTGATCCACACTGTGTAATTGCTCTGTTTACATAGTGTTGCAGCATGAACAGAACATGAACAGTTATCCTTTATGGAGCATTAGAAGGGTTGAAATGGCCTCCAGTTTAGGGCTGCACAATATATTGAAAATTAATCGAAATCGTGATATCAAGAGTGGAAATATGCGTGTCGCGAAAATGACTTTATTATCGCGAACAAGTAAAACATTTCTGTGCAGTCCAATCACTTGCCGAATGTCAACAAATGCGCAGGAAGCTTGCCATGACCAAAGCCACACCCCCCCCACACAGACCGACAAATTAGTGACAAGAAAAACACTGCTATATTTCCAAATATCGTTATCGAGGTATTGCATGCTGTTATCTAGTATATATTTTTTTCCTGATATCGTGCAGCCCTACTCCAGTTCTGAAATTGATGCTGAACAGAGTGTATTTGTTCCTGTTGAACATGGTCTACTACTACTGCTGCTGCGGCTCATGCCAATTTGTGTGCCTGTTGTGTGTGTGTGTCCCCTCAGAGCCCTGATGACCTGTTTGAGACCATCTCCCAGGCCATGTTGAACGCAGTGGACAGAGATGCCGTGTCAGGCATGGGGGTTGTCGTCCACGTCATGTAAGTCTTAGTGTGAACTGAGCAGCCTGCCCCAGTCTTCTATACCAACCAAAGATTCTATTGTAATTGTAAAATCTATTGCAAGATTGCATCGGTGAGACATTGGCCATTTTAGTAAGACCAGAAATTCTATAGACTCTGCCTTTTCACTGTCTCTGGTAAGCCCACTGAAGCATTTGACCAGTTATCATTTTGAACATTCTGAGCCGAGTTCAAAGCCAAACGGTCTACAGCTGACTGTTTTGCCGTCCATAGTGGTACTTCCATACTTCATCAAAATGAGTGTACTTACAGGGCTGTAATCGATCTGGGGTGTCTGTATTCTAGAGATATTAAAGGGACACTGTGTTAGATTTTTAGTTGTTTATTTCCAGAATTCATGCTGCCCATTCACTAATGTTACCCTTTTCATGAATACTTAACACCAGCATCAAATTCTAAGTATTCATTATGACTGAAAAAATTGCACTTTTCATACATGAAATGGGGGATCTTCTCCATGGTCCGCCATTTTGAATTTCCAAAAATAGCCATTTTTAGCTGCAAAAATGACTGTACTTGGACCATACTAGAAAATATTTGTTTAATACTTAGTAAACTTTCATGTAAATATCAAATTTGGCAATAGGCAGCCCAATTTCAATACGCAGCATAGTTGCAGTACCTTTTTTGACCATTTCCTGCACAGTGTCCCTTTAAGTTATAGGCCTATGTAGGGGGCAGTCGTGGCATAGTGGTTACAGAGTTGGTCATTCAATCAAGGGGTTGCCGGTTTGAATCTCCCCTGACCTCTCCCTACTTCCCCATCCATGGCTGAAGTGCCCTTGAGCAAGGCACCTTACCCCACATTGCTCCAGGGACTGTAACCAATGCCCTGAAAAAATTATAGTTGTTAGTCGCTTTGATAAATGAAAGTGTCAGCTAAGTGCAATGTAATGTAATGTATAACTATTGTGTGGGTTACTTATCACAACTAAAAGAAAGACGGAGACAGGCGTTGACTTGCGTAAACCGTTTACTGTAAAAGCCTGGAACGGAGGTAGTAGTCTAAAATCTTTTCTACTAAACACTGCAGGACACATCTGCCATCCTATTTAGTAAGCCGGTGAATGGCAGGGTAGAGCTTTATCACCTGGCACTAGTGGTATTGATCTGATGGGATTATCATCAGCACAAACTAGAAAAGCACTGGAACATTCAACGATGCTTTTAAATCAAATGCATAGGAATACTATGGAAGCGTAACGTGCAATGACGTTGCATTGTACCGTGCAGGAAGGTGCGCAGAATCCGAACATGCTTGGGTAGTGTCTCTGATGCCCATAAGTACCTTTGTTTTGTTATATGTGAAGTGACCCAGTCATATTACACACCATCAGGGCGATATTCACTCAGCCAGACAACAGCAAAAAAAAAGAGAGAAAAGCTTTAATCTGACTGACGTGGTAGTAAGTCACCTGATGCATGGATTAGCGGAATCCACTCTCATTTATCAGGCCGTTTGCCGTGAGGTCAGATGGCTTCCAAATTTAGTTTAGTGGTGGATTAGTGTGAGAATACACTAGGCTTATGAATGGAGATGGAAAAGTACTAGATAACAAATTCTGAAATTATACCTTGATGTTGTCATTTTTACAATGTGGAGCCATGCACATTGTTTTTCCTCCCCATTCTTACCCAATGTGTGTATACACTAATGTACTGTACTGTACTGTACTGTTTGGGCGGCACACTGGTGGCAGCCGTTACCCTTAATTTCCCCTTGGGGTGGGATTAATAAAGTTAAGTCTGAAAGTGCGAAAAATAGGCATCTTCCATGTTTGGGTGTGGAAAAAACCAATACCATTACCCCACCTGATGTCAGTCTCTATGTAACTTAACCTGAGACATTAATGACGCATACTGTGGTGAGGGAAATAATAGCAGCAGTTCCACTGCATGCGTTCCAGTGTGTCTACTGTAAATTGTGAGTAAAGCTCAAAATCCTCGCAGGTTTTCATGATGTCCATGCATTGGAGGCGCTGCACATAAGATATTGAAACATTGAGGGAAATGGAACGATTGTTTACTTATTGCCATTTTGCCCACTGAGGCAACGTGAGAACTCATTCTGTTCTTCTCTTCTTAATGAATTTAAGTTTCAGTGTTATTTTACTAGTTCATTTCCCAAATGTTTGCTGCCCATTCACAAACGTGATCATTTTCAAGAATACTTACTAAGTAGATAAACTACCTGTAGGCTAATATTTACTGGTGTGTCTGACCACAGCAGATTTTGCAACCAAAGAGCCAATGGAGAGAGTCCATCCTATTCATGTATGAAAAGAGTACATTTCCAAGCCACAATGAAATACAAATTGATAATGGTTGTAAATGTTCCTGAAAAAACACACCATTTGTTAGTGTGCAGCATGCATTCTGGAAATAAACTGCTGAAAAAAATTGCATAGGGGAACTTTAACATTGTTTTCTGTCTCTTCACAGTGAGAAGGAGAAGATTACGACACGCACCCTGAAAGCCAGAATGGACTAGACATCCCCTCCCCCCTCCGCTGCTGCATCCGGTTTTTCCTACTCTCCACCACCTCACTTTTTATATGACAAAGAACTGCGGATATTGTTATTTTTTTCTTATTGGAGTTGTCCTGCTCATTAATTAAATGAAAACTGTAGTCTCTCCGTGACTATCGGGTCCTGTCATTTGTGTCTGTGATTGGAGACGAGAACTTGATCTTGATGGATACCGGGATGTTTCCCTATCATATGTACAGTAAGGGTGGGGTGGCGTCCGCGCCAATGTCTTATCCTGAGCGTATCGCTCGGTGCGTAATTCCAAGAGCAGTATAATGTAGGGTGACCAGACGTCCCGGTTTGACCGGGACAGTCCCGGTTTGGAGTTGTGTGTCCCAGGATTTGATACCGGGTTGTTTCCCTATCATATGTACAGTAAGGGTGGGGTGGCGTCCGCGCCAATGTCTTATCCTGAGCGTATCGCTCGGTGCGTAATTCCAAGAGCAGTATAAGGTAGGGTGACCAGACGTCCCGGTTAAACCGGGACAGTCCCGGTTTGGAGTTGTGTGTCCCAGGTCCCGAGCAAACCCTCTCGGGACACAAATATGTCCCGGTTTTGGCCACCCACTACATTGCGCCATGTCTATCAGGGTAAATATATGGAAAAGATTACATGTTTACCTGCCACAATTAATGGCAGCTAGCGCTTGTGTAGAAAGTCTAAAGGAGTCAGTTGCGATTTGTCATTCCTCCCTCTAAAATTGATTAGAATGCAGGAGATTGCTAGCCTGGGAACTCCCATACTGCCTTTAGTTCTACACAATCGTTTCGATCTGAAAGACAGTATGGCGAGGATGACTCATAACGTACAAGATCATGGGATCTGTGTCATAATGGCCAAGCATTCCGACCTTAACAGTTTCTCTGCCCAATCAGAGAGCAGGGCAGTGTGTCATAATAGCCAAGTATTCCGGCCCCATACGGAATTTACAATAGGCAACTCCCCAAGTGAGATTAGGTCTGGTGTTAACCAGGCAAGGNGATTGCATCTAAAAAGTACAAATTTTCCTGGGGGGGGGGACCCCCAGACCCGCCCGCCAAATATTGTCTTTCAGTCAGGCAGGAAGTGTCCCGGTTTCAGACTACAAGAATCTGGTCACCCTAGTATAATGAAAAGGAAGAAAGGAGTCACACACTGGAACTGAATCCAGAATCAAAAACTGTATTAAACGAAGCCGAAAAAAGTAAATAAAACCGACAGACGGGACAAACGTTTCGGGTCTAGCCCATCATCAGTGTTCCCGGTTTGACCCCTGTCTGTCTGTTTTATTTACTTTTTTCAGCTTTCTTTAATACAGTTTTTGATTCTGCATTCAGCCCATCATATGTATTGCATAGAAACTGTTATGCAGTTTCATATGAAATAGTACATGTTTTGTAAAGCAATCTTAGAAATAACATTTGCAATACAATTGAAGTTGTATTTTCAGGGGACCTAGTGAGTGAGGTCTGTTGTAAAGGCCGCCATATATTAAGCAGGGAGAAATCCTGGTTTTTGTTCATAGTACGGCCCTTGGAGAACTTTGTAACATTTTATGTGGTCCCTAGAATGAAAAAAATCCCCTGTTACAATCAGGGGTGGAAAGTAACTAATTACATTTACTCAAATTACTGTAAATACTTTTTATGAGTAACTTGTAGTTTTTAAAATGGGTAATTTCACTTTTACTCAAATTACATTTTGACCCAAGTAGTTGTACTTAATTACATTTGAACCTACCTTGAGTACTGAGTAAATTCTGATAGGTAGAGACAGAAAAGTAAGATAAAGGGATAAATCTGCCAGAAACGAAAGGAACTTATGCATATTTACCATTTTAAATACAGTAAATGATCTATTGTTGGATGATTTCCAGGGCCCACCGATATCATGTCACTGGTCCGACAGCCCAATAGTCGGCAATGGGCCAACCCTGGGCCTGCTTATTATTTTTATTCTGCTGAAAAAAAACCATGACGGAGTCAGTCTGGCAAACTATGTTATTGGAGATTCAAGTTTAGCATTTGAACTTCCCCACTGCAAAATAAGGCAGAGGCAAGAGTGGCCTGATTGATGGCTTTAACCATAAGGAGGCATTTTATACATGTACAGTTGTGTGCATGAAAATAGCAGTGCCTTCACAAAGATGAGTAAATGTCAAAATTCTTCAAATAAATTGCACTTTAATGCCCCAAAATGCTTGAGGACACTGTGCATCCACTGTATATTGTATTTCAAAGAAGAAAATTGGGAGAAGTAATTCAATTTCAATGTGCAGTGGATGCACAGTGTCCTCAAGCATTTTGGGGCATTAAAGTGCAATTTATTTGAAGAATTTTGACATTTACTCATCTTTGTAAAGGCACTGCTATTTTTATGCATACAAGTGTAGATGCAGGTTGAAGGCCCTCTGAGAGCACAGTGCTCAGGGCAACTTTGCCAGGTCAACGCTCGTAGGGGTTTGTAGTCATCATGATAGCCAAGGCCTTGGAAGATGACTGGTGCAGAGATAGACAGACATCACAGAGGGCGCTATTCAAGAAGAAAAATGGAATTTCTCGATAGAAAACCTAACTGAAAGTAACTAGGTAACTTTTACTCAAATTACATTTGAACAAAGTATTTTTTTTTTTAACTTTTACTCGAGTATATGTTTTAAGAGGTAATTTTACTTTTAGCCTACTTTGAGTAGATTTCAAAACAAGTAATGATACTTTTACTCAATTACATTTTGTCTGCACCGTACTCTTTCCACCTCTGGTTACAATTCATGTGCAGTTTCCAAAATCCCAGAATCAGGGTTTATTATGTATGCCAACAGGAAATCTTACTGGCGGGCGCTTTAAGTATGACATGGAGTGGAATTTCAGTTGGTTTGTCCACTGGTAATGATCTACTCTAGACCAAAATGAACAGGGGACTGAAGAGGGGCCTAAGTGTGTGCATGTGGGTTTTTGTAAGGGGGGCATATACTATAACGGCAAAACAAGTCAATATTCAATTATCTATATTTTACTTAATATTTGCCTTTTCAATCATTTCCATTACAAATTAATATCTATATTGGCTGTTTAGTACAAGGACTTTTGTCCATGCTGTGTCTAGAAGTGTATGACCAGAGTTGGAGGAAATGGGGTAAAGTAGCCTACTGGTGGTGCATGATGGTGGAAGGGCTGAAGAGGATTTTTATGGATCATCCATTTATTTCTGCACACCTAATTTATTTTTGTTGTTGTTGTTTTGGGATGGGTTCTCAAGTGCAGTTGAATACTGACTTGCTCAAGTTAAGTCAGTGGTAAATTTCCAAAGAGCCTACTATTGAAGGGCCTTCTTATTTCATACAACTGGCTATCACAGTCTGAAGGCTGAGTATTAGTACTTTTATAGTACGAGAACTAGTGCATTTAGGAGGAGGTACCCAAAGGTTACCGCTTAATAAGCAGCACACACTACCTAAAATGGATATCTGGAACTGTATGTCTCAATATTAAATGAATCGTGCATGCACAGTTGATTTTCACCGTAGGCCTATGGCGCCGAAAGAATCAAACAAGTAAGAGTCAGTAGGCCTACACGCGAAGAGCTTGTCTGGTCTAAAATGAGACCTACTTTGCATGGTGTGGTAATCAACAGGCAAGCTCTTTGCATAGCTAGTGTCAGCGTTCCCACGGTCTTAGAAATCCTAGGAAAGTCATGGGAATTTGTCAAGGTTTTGGAAAAGTCGTTGGATTTGAAGTATTTTTAAGGCGCAACCCAACTGCAATGATTGCATGCCATTCATTTTCGAATCGTATACAGCCCAACAGTGCCGGAGCATATTCACAATTTTTTCACCATATTCACCAAAATTGAATTCTAAGCCTAGGTCAACTTAGCCTGGTTCACACCAGACGGTGTGTGTGTAGCTTTGGCACCACACACCGTCTGGTGTGAACCAGGCTAAGGTCAACTCCACTCCACAAAAAACTGATTTGACGCATTGAAACATCATTGGCACGAAACCAGGGCCCTATTAAGATGGTCCGGGCCCCCTAGGTTACATGTTGCAATAGGCCCCCTGCAGAAAAAAACCCATGCCAAAATTACATTAACATAATGTCATAATTGCAAGGTATAAATGAAGTCTGCCAATTATAGGATTAGATTAGGATATAGAGATGCATTTTTCAATACTGCATCTTCAATTCAGCAAAATTGGGATGATCAGCATACTTAACCAAATTGTTCACAAATGAATGAAAGCTCAGTCTCCCCTTCACATTAGTATCCTGGTGAACCAGTAGCCTGTAAGTAACAGGCCTGGGCGCCAACACATAGCTTCTGGTTCACCAGGAAATCACATTAGTACTTAACATCACAAAATAAAATACCCCCATATCCTCAACAAAGGCCAGTAGAAAGGTATGTGCCCATGTTAAAAACATTTATGGGGCAGCATCTTTAACAGCTGATAGCTCTAACTTAGCTGCATACGCAGAATGGCTATACAAAAATGTTAACTACAGACAGGTATCTTTCCAAAAAAATATAAGTAACCTTTGCCCCCCTGCGAGGTACCAGCATCTCAGCAGTGCTGTAGAGCGCAGACTATTTGACCAATTAGGGGACCCTGGCTGGTGGGGGCCCTAGGATGTGGCCATATCTTGTCTGTGTTAATCCGGCCCAGCACGGGACAGTCGGATATGAAATGACACGCTTACGCATCATTGCCATCAAGTGAGTATCATGCACTAGCGTTACATCATGAATTTACTTCTTTTATGTACCCATGAACCGGTAGTAAGGTTGTGTAGGTGAACTGAACAGACTTGTGAGACATTCTTTATAGAAAACTTTAAAAGCTTACCATGGTCATGCGGTCAAAGTGGACATCCTAGCTCCATGAACTTGTGAATGACTTTTAGATAGGCCATATGGACATAGGCAGCACACTACACGTCCACGCCACACGGTGGCGCTGACTTGTGGGGCTCTGGGCCAGGGTCAGAGTGTCACTTGGGGAGAGACATGGGGCCTACACTAAGAAGCTGGTTCAGGAGTAAACCAGGTTAAGAGGTAAATCATCTAATCATCTGAAGAAAATGAGGACTCCAGGCTCTTCTATTAGATTATTTACCTCTTAACTTATCCAACATGGCAAAAATCAGACTTATGTTGTCTCTGCGTGATGCTGAGACACTAATTCACCGATTTCAGCTAGGTGGAACTCAGCAACACAAGAAGAAATCAAAACCAAGTCCAGCCGTGGCAGTAACGGCTGGGCACTGGAATACTACACCGGCGACCTGGGTTCGATTCCGGCCCTCCAATTGTAGTGACAATATAGTGACAAAACACTGCCTTGGATAAAAGCATCGGCTATGAATGTAGTGTAATGTAAAAGACACAGGACAACAGGGTTGACTCAGAATTCACCGTTTACTGAGATCTCTTGTGTGTGTTTGGGGAGTTGATGGTGAGTCAATTCTAGTGCTGGCATATTAATCATTAGTTATGAGTTTTTTTTTAAGACAACAAAATTTTTCAGTTTCTGACACACCCAGACCTCGCGCCTTTGTACTGACAATATTTTTTGAGTTTTTGTTCCTCTTCAGGCAACATTTCACAACATCATTTTGTCTCGTCACCAACAATTGCAGTAAAACCAACTCTTTTATAAAACAGATGTGAAAATAAAAAAAGAAAAAAAAAACAGAATAAAACTCCCTTTAATATGCACTGGATCAGTTTTCAAGTAACTTCCTTTTCTAACGTAATGTTGGTAACAAAACAATACTGTATACAAACACAAAAATGCTACATTAATGTAAACAAGATATAAAAATGATTCTCATGGTAATAAAACTGGTATATCTGTTTTCTTCCTCTCTCAAATTCCTCCTTTTTTGTTTCCTGATGCAATTACGTAATCCATTTTTTTTGACCGACTCACTGACGGACCACCATCAAGTTGACATACACAATTAAACTTCAAAACAAATATGGCAACATAACATTCAAACACTTTTTTTAAACGTTGATTTAACTCAGATTAGTGGTTTTGGTGTTGGTGCTTCTGCGGCTGACGTTAGACTCGTGATGTCAGCTCTGTTTGACAGACATGCAATATTTGCCACTGCACTGCATTGTGTGTTTATGTGTGAGTTTTATTTCCCTTGCACAAGTTTCCAGTTCACCATTCAGTTCTCGTTTTTTCCTCGGTTTTTGACCATTCAGTTCTTGTTTTTCCTCGTTTTTTTGAACGACGGCTCGAAGTATATAGAGGGTGTGTGTGTGTGTGTGTGTTCGCACTGCTGGCTGTGCCTTGCAACTTCTTTCCACCTGCGAAAAAGCTTCAAAGCGGCAGGCAGACTCGTCGTCACAACGCAGACAAGGACTTTGACGATGACAAGACAAAAAAAGACTTCGGAAGAAGAGTGTCGTTTTGGTGTTATCTGTTTTTTCCTTTTCTTTTCTTCCCCGTCATCAGAGTGCTGTTTTTTAAAGAGTGGGGTGTCGGGGTGTTGTTTTTTGTTTTGTTTGTTAAAAAAAAAAAGTAAAGACAGAAAAACTGACATCAGAAAGGAAACTAAAAATAAATATAGATGAGCGCATGGACAGAGACAACAACAAAAACAAGACAGACAGGGAAAAAAGAAATTGTGGGCAAAAAGACAGCTGAAGCCAAAACACACTTCTCAAGGCATTAGTGACAAGATGCTGGCGCCAAAAGTAAAAGAAATGAACAAACAAACAAGACAAAACAAAAACAAAGTTGTAGAAGATAAGACAGGAAGGACGTCGTGTAGACAACAAGGGCAGGGCAAGAAGGGATGGAGTCACTTTTATCATCCTTTTTTCCGTTTCTTCAAATGTCATTCTGTACAGATCTCTTATGTCCTATGTTTCTTCTTCTTTTGCCAGACAAGCAGGGTCTGCAGTGTCGCTTTAGGGCAGGGGGTGTTAAGTACAACAGAGTTTGGGCTTCTTCGCAGGTAAGGGTGTGGGAGGGGGCAAGAGTTGAAGCGTCGCTATTTCAAACAGTCCAGCATTCAAACTTATACCGCTCTCCTTGACTTTCTTTTATGGGGGGGTGTTTTTAACCCCCCCTTCCCCCACACAAAGGGGCAACAGGGGGCTTGTTGTGGTGGTAACAGCTTGGCTCCTGTGTGTCTGTGTGCTCTATGCCTCTGGCGGGGGATGTCAAAAGTAAAAAAAAAAAAGGTTTCGGGGAGACGTAAATAGAAGGAAAGACGCCAAGATACGTAACAAACACAGACGGAAATCAAGAACGTAACAGAGAGGGAGAAAGTGATTGAGAAAGGGGGAAGATTAAAAACGAGGGAGGTTAGGTCTACGAAAGTACTGTCGGGGGGTTTATCCACAGGTAGGTAGGTAGGTAGGTGGCTGGTTGGGTTGGGTGCGGTGTGGAGGGGCAGCAGGTAGGGTAAGGTGGGCGGGCGGTCTAGGAGAGGATGTTGGACATAAACTCGTAGAACCTTTTGGAGTACTGCTCCGGGTTCACTGTAGAGATTTCAGCGCCCGCCTGCCGGATGGAGAGATGGGGAGAGAGAGAGAGAGAGAGAGAGAGAGAGAGAGAGAGAGAGAGAGAGAGAGAGAGAGAGAGAAGTCAGTAATGCTTTGGTCATTAGAATCAAAGACGACTTGTTTCTGTTGACTTGCGCAAGTTCTTCAAGCGCCTTCCATGGTCAACTAAAACAAACTGATATGGCCCCATATGTGAATCCGTTTGACATCAACTTAGTTAACTTTTACTTGTTTCAATTTTGTTGTACTGGACATTACATACATGGCCACCTTAAAAGGTACAGTATGTAATATATCTAGTAGTGTATTTCCAGAATGCATGATGCTCATTCACAAATGTAACCTTTTCAAGTATTCATTATGACTGGGAAAATTGCACTTTTCAATTTTCATACATGAAAAAGTGGGTCTTCTCTATGTCCACAATTTTGAATTTACAATACAGTAATAAGAAAAAATAATCTGCAAAAACGTACTGTACTTTGGTCAGACCATTCAGACAATTTCAATGAGCAGCATAGTTGCAATACCTACTCTGGCCACCATCCTACGTACTCTACCCTTTAAAGGTTTTTGCCCTCAAGTGCGACTATTTCAGAAAACATAACTTGAAAGAACGGAACACTGCCACAGCTCCGGTGAAATCCATTACTATGTAGAAAGGTCAGTAGTACACATTACAATAAATGGTTTGTCTGCAGCTGTAAACCGGACATTGCAAATGAGTAATCGGACCATGCGTTGCCCGTTCACACTTGTTTTGGTAACTTGCTGATTCATCAACTTTTCAAAATCCGCTGTAACTTTTCTTGCAGCACTGCAAAGAGTTCAAACAGACTTTAAGTGGGTTGTTATTAATTCAGCACAGCCTCTTCAAAGTGGCTTCATATTGATTAAGCCATGTGGAGAAAGAATAGGCAACCTCTGCTAGCCATTGGCAGACAAATGTTTCATTATACAACTCACATTAGTTCACTTGTGTGCCTACCCTTTCTTTTGCTACTGTCCAACTGCCTTTAGCTATGGATTTATAAATTACTCGCAGGCCACCTGAGCACTTTGAAAAGGACCGTAAACTAATTTTGTTCCCTAATGTTATTATTTGCCGCTACACTTTCTTTGTCAGTCTTTGTGTTTTAATATAGTATGTATCGTACTACACACCACCTGAGCAGGGGCGGAACAATTGCACACAGAACCCCAGGGTGAAACACTGACAGGGCCCCACATTCGGGCTGCAGAGGTCAGAATTGAACCCCCACCACCAATAACGGAAGGCCCTGGGCCCAGGGGCAAATGCCCTGCTTGTCCCCGTTTACGGCCCCCGACATAATTTTAATGTTATTTAGTTTCACACAAAAAAAAGCCGCGTTTTGTATAAGATTTTTTGAAATTACATGTATAATATAATTAAGTTATATTTTCAGGGGACCTAGTGAAGGTAGGGTCTGTTGTAAAGGTGGCCATCTTCAATATAGACCTAAAGTGCAGGGGGGAAATCCTGGTTTGTGTTCATAGTATGGCCCTTAGAGGACTTTGTAAAATGTAAAGTGGCCCCTAAAACGAAAAGCGCTACCCGCCCCTGTTTTCCCTGAAGGATTATTTGGTCTGTGCCCATGGGCTGGGAACTCACCCCGTGCTTCACAGTTTTGGCAGCGTGTGCAGCTTTCTTCTTTGCGTCGTAGTGCGTGAGGATGTCGATGATGGCCATGAAGTACACTTCTTTCTTCACCGCGCCTGACACGACAAAAGAAGACCACAGCAGTTGTTATGTGCCGCCATATGATTCATTTATCTTCACACCGTCATTTTGACTTTCAGTTACATGTCATGAAAAGGTATAACAGTATGGAGATAAGAGTCCCCAAGTGAAGCTAAATATAAGGCTATATCAGACATAAGATGGTACCACAACAGCTACAGGTAATGCCCATAAATTATTTAGTAATTGGTCATTTATGTGCTGCGATGAATATGCTTCTCAGATAATCCATTAAAACCAGAAATATGTAATTTAATCCATATAACAGCGGCATTAGCTGTGGTTGCACCACCCTGACGTGTACTACTACTAAAACATCATAGAGGGACACCCACCCACTAGTTACTTGTTTACAGGAATGGCAGTCCACCCACATTTTCCCTCCTGCTATGGCTTGCAACTTAACCCATTTCCAACCCTTTACCGCACGAATAGACCAGGCGCGATGCGATTGAAGCGACAGAGCGATGCGCGCGATTGAAGCGACTAAGTATGTCCGTTACAAGCAGAAGGAAAAGCATTCAAACATTCCCATTGGCTGTGGTCACTGACCTCTATACAGTCATTGGCTGTCGCGGCCGGTCGCCGAACCGCGTCATAGAAAGTTGAAAGGATTTCCACTTCAAACTGTCACTCTCGTAGCGCAAATCGCCTCTAGTCTCCAGAATCGCTTTTGTCGCGCGAATCAATACAAAGTCAATCGCTCTTGCCGCGGTAGGTATATTTGTGCGGTAACATGCAACACCTGCAGCGTTGCTTCTAGTCAGGCCAGGAGCAATACAGATATCATTTCTGAGCTCCGGAAAATTTGGGAATTCCTCCCCATTTGTCTGGACGCAAACAACCAGTAGCAAACCAAGGGAGGCAGATCAACCATGCTGTTTGGGAAATGTTAATTCTTGTGCTCTTGGCCAGACCTAGTCTTGAAGAGCTTTGAAAGTCGATGATAATCAGGCTAGCAGAGGAGGTTCAATAAATAATACCACCACACTCACCATCCTGGCTCTTCAAGGCGTAGACGTCCACTGAGGGGTCGAACTCGCCGGGCCCGAAGAAGCTGAAGTTGAGGGGGTTGCCGGGGCTGTCGGGCGGCGTGCCGAAGGAACCCGTCATGGGGCCCATGCCTCCACCACCCATGCCGTCCTCGTAGTCCTCCTCGTCCGCGCCCGCCTCCACCTCCATCTCCTCCTGCTCCGCACGCTCCACGTCATGGATGCCCACCAGCAGGCTGTAGTCCATGATCTTCAACGTGGCCAGGAACTGTGGAGAGGTGGAGAGAGAGAGAGAGAGAGAGAGAGAGAGAGAGAGAGAGAGAGAGAGAGAGAGAGAGAGAGAGAGAGAGAGAGAGAGAGAGAGAGAGAGAGAGAATGCAGATAATGCATATACTTTTAACATTTGGCTTAAGAGAGCAAGAGAAGGAGAGCATTCACATCATGGATGCCCACCAGCAACATGGCCAGGAACTGAGGAGGAGACGGAGAGAGAGCGAGAGAGAGAGAGGGAGAGAGAGAGAGAGAGAGAGAAGGCAGACAGGCATAAGGAAGGAAAACGGAAAGATGCCACAAATATGCACGTCGCTAGGTTCAGACATTAAGGAAAAGCAGTGGATATGCTTTACGTGAATGAAATCACAACACAAGTGACACACAGTAAATATATATAAGCACAGAAAAAAAGTTGTAGTAGCAATACACAGGAGAGCACAAATATGTTTTGAAAGCAGAATGCCACTGATATAACAATGAACAGCAGCAGGTGAGACAAGGAATTGCAACAAAAGCAAATGTTGAAATTTCCTCACTCCAAAGAAAAAAATGAGTCACTAGGTGCGGGAACACAAGAAATGGGCATATACAATATTGAGGAAAAACAAAGGAGCTACGCACTCCGCGCCTCTAAATTGACAATCCGGTGCAACCAGAGCAGGACTAAATAATAAGTGCAAAGGGAAAAGAATCTGGTGCCACACGGATGTCTATTTTCTGTTGTTTATTTTTTCAGTGCAGTAAGACTAACGTTTCGACATGCGTCTTCATCAGAGTCCTCACCAGATAAAACATTGAGGGTTGTATGAGAGGAGAGAAATTGCAACAACATTGAAATTTCCTTACTCCAAAGAAGAAAAAATGAGTCACTAGGTGAAGTGAGGAGAGAGAATGAGAGAAAAAGCTGACAGCTGAGATATACGAAATAGGCATACAAGAGAGAAGATGAGAGAAAAACCTGAGGACTGAGTAAAACGTTATGTGTGTCCGACTTTTTTAGCCCGATTCGCACGGGATAAATATTACCTATGGACCCCTGGTGATTCGCAATTACCCTCGGACCTCCGTGATTTTTCGGGGTGCATTCGGACGGGATAAGTAAGTCTGTTATTCACTCAATTCACAGACATTACAAATGGGTGCAGACGGCGCGCCCAGGACGTCTGTGTTTCGCCAAAATAAAGTAGGTAATTCGCGGCGGAATTATTACCTCACATATTACGGACATGGCGCATTCGCACAGGACAAAAAACTCAGACATTCTCCGTAATTATTCCGAATTACCGGGGCTTATGAAAGCAAAGTCAGTATCGCACATTAGAGACAGAGAACACATATCGGCATGATAAATGAGGGTGTGGAGCAATGGATGAGCAGATAACATACCTCTACATCCCGTTTTAGCTTGTCTTGAAATAACTTTTTGTTGTCGTCTCCGATTTGGAGTTTCTGGCCTTCATTAAGAAAGTCATTATCTTTGAAAGTTGGAAGATCTTTCGCCTGTGAAGATAAAGATTAGTTATGCTTATTAATAACAGAGACATTTACTCTCTACTTTTGCCTTACTTTTTCTTACTTTCCCTGCCCCTTCACGCCACCCCCCCCCCCCCCCGGCCCCCCCAATGTAAAGCGACCTTGGGTTCCTTGAAAGGCGCTATATAAAACCGTTATTATTATTATCATTATTATTATTAAAGGTGCACTGTGTAGGATGGTGGCCAGTGTAGGTATTGCAACTATGCTGCTCATTGCAATGGTGCTGCCTATTGCCAAATTTGATCTTTTTATGAATATATACTCTATAATAAACTAATATTAACTAGTATGACCAAATTACAGTACATTGCAGCACATTGCAGCTATAAAATATCTATTTCTGGAAATTCAAAATGGTAGACACGTAGAAGATCCACCTTTTCATGTACGAGAAGTGCAATTTTCCCACTCATAATAAATACTTAGAATTTGATGGTGGTGGTAAGTATTCATGAAAAAGCTAACATTTGTGAATGGGCAGCATGGATTGTGGAAATAAACTATTAAAAATATTACCCAGTGGACCTTTAAATAGAAAGTCTATGCAGGTTGTGTAGTATGTGAGACAGTTGGGGCTGGGGAACTTACTTTTTCCTTGTCACTGGCTTCCCTCGACACTGTGGACCCCTAAAAAGGAAGATAGCAAAAAGGAGAAAAAAAATGTCAGCAATCAGAAATAGACTAAGGAGGATACTTTATTAATCCACAGGGAATTTGAAAGGGTCATGAGGTACAGGGAATAAATGAACACACAGCATAGGGGATTTTTGAATTACATTTTTACTGTATATTGGGTTTTCCGATAACTACATGTTGCTCTATTGTGGGAACAAGTCCGACAGGAGGACAAAGATGCGTCCGTCTATGCACGGCCGTCTTGTGGACACAGGAGGGCATAACAATTTGAGAATGCGTTTCAGACGGACAGACCGACCGACAGACCACCGGACAGACCGACCAACAGACAGATGGACGGACATACCCTCTTATAGAGATGCTTGGACGCATCTAAAATATCTGAATCATGAGAGTTTCAGTCAGTATTGATTTGATTAATTGCATGGCCTAAATAAAAACAGCAATTTAATCTTCTTAAATTTTAACCTGACCTCACAACACACTGTGCTGTACAGCCAACATCAAACTCTTGATACTTCACAACACCTTTAGTAAATGACAACACATCAGCAGTATGTCCTCTAAAAAAAACAACATTGGGGCAATGAAATCACAAGCGCTGATGCCATATGAAACAATCTGTCTGCCTGTTGAGGCATATGACACAGCAATTGGGAATTGGGCTGCTTGGTTGATAAATAAACAAACAAAGAAATAAATACATAGCAAAACAAATAGAATATTCTCCCCTTGGGGTCGCTAAATACAAAAAACATTACTGCTCAGCAGGGCTGCTGATAGCTTTTGCAGGGATCAGGACAAAGTCATCTGAAAGAGCCCCCACACTCAATACATTCAATGTAGGGTCATTCCACGCCAAATCAACAAGAGCCCGCACACTTAGGTCTCAAAAAATTCTGAAAATATTACTGAGTGTACCCATGGTACTTAAGAGAAACACTGTTACTTTATTTGAATGTAAGATGTATACTCTCCATGTTACAGCCAATTTCACTGGGGGAGGGGGGCGCCCATTTTGTTCACACTCTTTTTTTTGTCAAAGTTCACAAGCCCGTAGCTCAAGAACTAAACCTAGTAGGAAGCTCAAATTTGGCATGCTGGTACATAGATAGGAATAGTTTGTTGCAAGACTGTCAGTTTTGGTCTGTATGATCCTGCATCGTCATGATATTCCCTCAAAGATGATACAAATTGTACTGGAGTTTTTGGCTGTGCTCTGTTTAGGACTTCAGAAGACATATTTGTGCCCAACATAGCCTCATGATTTTTTCCCCTTGTAGATACAAGTAGAAACACTCCCATAAAAATCTATAAATAGAAAGGAAACCCCATCAGTGTTTGACCAGAAGACCTCACAAGTCTGACAAATCATTTTGGGTGTCATTTTCAGAGCACCAGAACACCTTGTGGGATTGTCCACAGATTTTTATTTTATATTTTTCTTCATTCTCCATGAAGTCTTCTTTTTAAAAATGCCAATGAGACTTGTCTTATGTGATGTTTTCTTTTGTAATTTCCACCCTATACATGGGCAAAATGCAAAAAGAGAGCAACATGATTTCGATAACATTTAATGTAAAGGCTAAATAATCAAATGCAAATTTTGCCCAGACATGATCACCCGAGAGTCCCTGTGCAGGGGTGCAGGTATCCCTTTCAATTTAAATGATTTCAGGAGCGTTCAATGTGGGAGCAGGTTCGCACACCAAAAGAGACAGTAGGTCAGGCACAAGGAGTCATGTTGTTACTTTTTTTGACCAGCAGATGGCAGCGGAAGAAACGCATAGAAAACATATTGCCCTCAATGTGCATGTTGCCCATGTTCAGGTTGGAAATTACAAAAGAAAACATCACATAAGACAAATCTCATTCGCATTTTTAAAAAGAAGAATTCATGGAGAATGAAGAAAAAAATAAAATAAAAATCTGTGGACAATCCCACAAGGGGTTCTGGAGCTCTGAAAATAACACCCAAAATGATTTGTCAGACTTGTGAGGTCTTCTGGTCAAACACTAATGGGGTTTCCTTTCTATTTATAGAATTTTATGAGAGTGTTCCTACTTGTCTCTACAAGGGAAAAAAATCAAGAGGCTATGTTGGGCACAAATATGTCTTCTGAAGGCCTAAACAGAGCACAGCCAAAAACTCCAGTACAATTTGTATCATCTTTGAGGGAATGCCATGATGATGCAGGATCATACAGACCAAAACTGACAGTTTTGCAACAAACTATTCCTATCTATGTACCAGCATGCCAAATTTGAACTTCCTACATGGTTTAGTTATTGAGCTACGGGCTTGTGAACTTTGACAAAAAAAAGAGTGTGAACAAAATGGGCACCCCCCTCCCCCAGTAAAATTGGCTGTAACATGGAGAGTATACATCTTACATTCAAATAAATGTACAGTGTTTCTCTTAAGTACCATGGGTACACTTGGTAATATTTTCAGAATTTTTTGAGACCTAAGTGCGCTGGCTCTTGTTGATTTGGCGTGGAATGACCCTGTACTGAGAACCAAATTCTGGGCCCCTCATCTTCCTGGGCCCAGGACAGCTGACCCCTTTGTACCTCCCTGTCGGCTTCCCTGCTGCTCAGAGAGAGAAGTAGGCCTTGCTGGGATTTGGGGAGCTCCCCCTGACGTGATGACAACATGCTGCATGAATGAGTGATCAGCACTTGCCCTTGCGACCCAAACACGTCAACACCGACACATACACGCACGCAAAGCAACCAGCACACACACACACACACTCTCGTCACACGCATACAGACACACTATTTCCTCTGCCACCCACCCATCCACACACACACACACACACACACACACACACACACACACACACACACACACACACACACACACACACACACACACACACACACACACACACACACACACAGCTGTGACTGTCTGGCTGACAAAGGCTCTCTCAGAGTATCAGGGGAGAGATGTGTCAGACGCGTCCCCATGTGAGAGATGTCACCGTCATACCCCCCATCTGCCTGCATCGCGAGGAAGAACACTGACACTGACACAACCCACATGGCAAGTGCCAACCAAGATGCACATCAAACTTTTACAGGGCTGAAGCTATGATTGTGTGCAGGGCTCTAGATTAACACGCGCACCAACCAGGCAAATGCTGGTGAAACTTCAGTTTGTCTGGTATAGAAAATAAAGCTTACTAGCTCCCTGACCCATTGGTGATACCCATCGAGTTTTTGACTAGTTATATTAACATCTGCTAGCCATTTTGGCTGGTGATGTTAATTTAGAGCGGTGATTGTGTGTGATGCACCGGCATGTGCGCATAGCATGTGGTCCTTTATGGAGAAAGGTAGGATGAACAACACGAACTCCAACCCTGGTGGGCAGAGCCTCTGTGAGGGGGGTATGAGCGAGATTTGATGCTTGCAGAGGCTATGCGTCCGAGCGTCAGAAGCTATGCGTCGGAAGCATAAATTAGGCTCAAGTGTTCCTCTAGATTGTATTTGCTATAGGTTTGTGTCTGTGTCCTGTAGGTCAGTGGTTCCCAACCTATGGGTCGGGACCCAACTTATGGGTCGCCAAAGATCCACAGGGGGTCGCGGAGCCCTCTTGATTTTAAGGGGTTTCGTTTGAAATATATATAGCCCATGCTGAATAAATGACAAAGCATTTAACTAATAAATGCATAGAAGCAGTAAATTGTAAGTGCTACATTAAACATGTTTTCTATATTTGACCAAAGACGAATTGAGGAATAAAATAACTAAAATTAATTTTCCCAGGAAACAGAGGGCATCTTGTGACTCCGTCTCGTGCGGGCGCTCGTATGGTTGGGTTACCAAAGCTTACAATAGTAAAAACATGGGTCCCTTAAGAAAAAGGTTGGGAACCACTGTTGTAGGTGTACCTTGAGGTTGCATTTGCTATATGTTTTGCTGTGTAGTGTTGTTGTACCTCTCGACTGTATTTGCTACAAGTTTTGCTGTGTAGCGTAGACGCACCTTGAAGTCCTATTTTCTGTGCACGGTGGCTGAAGAAGGGGTGTTTTGGTACATTAATCTGTATTATAGCTATTTGGATAGTGGTGTAGCGTAGTGAAAGCATACCATGAGGCTGTATTTGCGGTGCACTTTGAATGCGTTGGCTGAAGACGTTGGGTGCTGCTACAGTAAATATGTATGGGTAGATGACGGATAGGCAGCAAAAACATTTTTTTCACAAAACATTGTTTATGAGGGGAAAAAGTATATGTCTACGTAGTGCAGCAATTAATCTTTCAAAAAATCCAAGTGGTCACAATGTTGGTCTATTCATTGATTATTTATTTACGTTGATAAAGCAATTTGCTGAAAATATGTCCTTTGGTGTGACGTTAAGAAATAAATATATTAAGTAATGTAGAAATGGCTTGATGGAGTTTTATGTACATTGTTACACTCTTCATATTTATTGCAATTTTTTAAAGTCTTAATTTAATGAGAAATTACCATTTAAGTATTTTTTTTCCCATTAGATGTGAGATTATTAGAAACCTTCGAGGAAAAACAGGGATATCTTTCTTTTAAATGTTCAAAATTGTCCAAATTTATACTAACTTTTCAGGGACGATAATTTGTTCTTCCCTAATGCAATATTCAGTGTTTATCAGACATATTGTTTAGCTCAAACAAATATTTGAGCGTTTAAAACATGTCACACCGTAGGACATTCATGTCACGCTAAAGGACAGAAATGCAAAACTGAGCCAGAAACAAATATATCAACATGATTATTTTGTCTTTTGATCATAAAATAATGTTGTAGTCAATATGGACCTACACTTAACACTTATAAGTCTTTGAATCGTCGATTATCAGCCTATCGTAACTCTTAATGACAGCCATGCGGTCATTGAATGTAACCTGCAGAGCTCATAAGACTCATACTGAAGTGTGACCTTGGCATGACCGTCACACTTTTGTAGGTATGCTATGACTGTCACACCATTGAACCTGTAGTGTGTAGTGGCCAGTGCCTGTTTGGTATCTCAAGCTGGACAGCACATTTATGCTGTATATTGAGCTCTCCACAGCATACTGTATAAATTCCAAAGGCCAATAAAGGAATAAGTAATTTGAATACACAATATTTATCTAGTCAAACAAAAAAACAAAAAAACAAAAATGTACTACCAGTTGTTTTAAAAGCTATTTCTCAAATATCTAGTCCATTGGTGTGACCTGTTTGTCCTTTGGTGTGATACTCCAAAGTGTCACACCATAGGACTTTTACCATCACACCATAGGACTTTCACCATCACACCATAGGACTTTTGAGCTTTTGAGTTAATTTAAAGCCATGTCGTTGCCAACTGAAATACAATTTCACCTTTAGTAAGATGCATTTTCATACATCTACATAAGAAAAAAAATATGAAAAATATACACTATTGTCAAAATGTATTTTATGGCTGTCACACCAAAGGACTACAAAACTAATACATCTTGTGGTAGCAAAACATAATTGATTGACTGAAGAACTCTGAGAGAAAAATCTAAAATCCACCCTTGCCATTGGCTTCTTAAGGGTCTTAAGTCACAATTTATGTACAGCTGGAGCTTCAACAATAGATAATTATCCACAGAATTAACCAAAAATATGATGTCACACCACAGGACATTGTTTTCTGCAACAAAGTTTCATAAGTCCATACGGTCTCAGAAAAACAGGAAAAAAATTAAGCATTGCCACTTGCTAAAATAGACACCTTGAAAAACATGCCAGGGTTGTTTAGACAATTGACTGAGCTTTGATTATTTATTTAAAAATGTTTTAATATGGAGAACCAGGCTTGCCTCAGTCACACCATAGGACAAATGTGACATTTGACTCAAAATTAAGTATACTTATATAAGCTCTGGATTTATTACACATTACTTTTTCACAACAACGACATTAGTTTAATCATTTAAAGCATTGACAATTTTGAAAGCATGAATTTACTTAATTTTAAGAGCCTGCGACAGCAAAATTTACACGTCACGTCATCTACCCGTATGCATGTAGCTACAAAAGAGTATTTGCTATAGGCGTTACTATGTAGCATCACATACCTTGAGATTGTATTTGGCTAGTGGTGTTGTAGGGTAGTGAAACCTTGAGGTCATATTTGTACAGCGGTGCTACAGTAAATATGTACGCATGTAGCTACAGGATGTAGCTATGTAGCATCACGCTACTGTATGTAGCATCACGTACCTTGAGGTCGTATTTGCGGTGCACGCTGAGGCGGTGGCTGAAGACGTTGCGCGTAACCACCATGTAGGTCTCCACGCCGTCCACAGTCAGCCGGTACATGCCCAGGAACTGGGGCAGCAACGTGTTGCCATGGCACTCCACAATGAACTGCGGAGGCAGAGCGGAAACAAGACAATTTAAAAAAAGTTAGAGAAAACGTGTAACGCGCACATCATTCACAGGTGTGGGAGCTCCATGACTGAGGTACCCTGAGCATGGTACCGTCCCACCGCACTGCTCCCCATGGGCCGCCACTGAGGGCTGCCTCCTTGCACGGGTGAGGCATAAATGCAATTTCGTTGTGTGCAGTGTTCACTTGTGTGCTGTGGAGTGCTGTGTCACAATGACAATGGGAGTTGGAGTTTCCCAATGGGCTTACCGTAAAAAAAAGCTATGCTTCAATTCCACTCCTTTTCAGATGTACTAAGTGGGGTTAAAGATGGTTTATTTTCCCCTTTTTTGGTATTAGTTGTCTTTTGTTTTGCCTTACAGTTTGTCGATTCTCGCTTGTAACATCTGAAATAAAATCATCATCATCATCATCATCATCATCATCATCATCATCATCAGTAGCATAGGTCTGCCCTGCAAAGGCAAAGTGCAGTAACTACGGCAACATTGAAAGTGAGAAAAGTGCCTTCAAAGCCTTGGTATTAGGTTGGATATTGTAGTTAGTGCAAATATGACATAGCAATACCTCTGAAGACCATTTTCAGACTAAGCTCAAGTTTGACCAAATATATAGTTACTGCACTTTGCCTTTGAAGGTGCTTGACCAAACAGAAGATTAACTGAAAGGAAACGATAAAGGTCCGCAACACTGTTCCAAGCTCCCAAACAAAGTTTAATGGCACGTCTCGGACGCTCAGTCCACCGAAGCGCAACCCGTTAAATGACAGGTTTTTGTTGTTGTCCTTTTCGATTCTATTTGATAGGTGGACCGGAAGCAAATTGGGAGAGAGATGGGGAGGGGTCGGCAAAGGACCCGTCCCGGGAAACAAACCCGGCGAGTGCCCTACCGGTTGGCCACGGCAGGGCCCGTTAAATGACAGTTTAAAGGTTCCATTTCCCATATGAGTATATAAACCAAGTTTGGTAACAACACTATAAACGTCAGAGAGACGTGGAGAAGAAAATGGTTGAATGAGAAATGAAAATGGTTGAATTACTGTCATGTTTTAATATCTCAAGGAACCTAATGAAGTGTTTCACATACATGTGCATATCTTTGATATCAAGAAGGACCAAGTGAGTCACAGAAGACCAGGGTGAGATGGCTTTGAAACAAATGAGTCAACAAGCACTGGGGTGAACGACAGAAAATGATTGAATTACTTCCACATTTGAATATATCTCAAGCAATCTAATGAAATGCATCTCATAAATATGTATACGTATCTTTGATATTCAGAAGAAACAACAAGTGAGTCACAGTGGACCAGGGTGAATGAGTTAGAATGAATTTGCTTTAGAAGTCGGACGGAGCATTACCTAACCATGACGCAGTTTATTCTTTTATCTAGGATTAAGCACAAGCGGCGTAGCAAATGCCCATTTGCAGTCACTGGACACCAAATTGCCAATGGTCTCTATTCTCTATCTCCATTTTTTTATGGTTGGTAAATCGTCATTTTAATCCTGCAACTATTTAAGCTGCTATCTTGACAAAGAAGGGCTTTCCTAGAAAAGGAGATTTTGAACGTCAGTCAGTATTACTGTTTCTTGATTGGGTGCTGCCTGAATGACTTCTGTGTTGGAAAACATCTCCAGTAATCAGAACCCTAAATGTTGCTCATAAATAAACTGTATAGCTTTTATCTACAAAAATGAACACAACAAAAAGCTTGTGTCAACTCTAAGAGAAAAAGTACATCGCTAAGGACAAGGGACAAAGCCTAGCTCTTTGATCTGTGTTCATAGGGATGAAAATAAACACTCTATGCATATAATCTTATCTAATTACAAGAGTGGGTACTGCGTACCTATTTTCCACATTTGAATATCTCTTAATTATCTTCCTTTACAATGGGGATTCTCTTCTCTGATTGGAGCATGCATCATCCTTGTATGATTACACTCATTTGAATCAATGTTCCATCTCACTGCTCATACAGTTAAGATGGTAACCATGCCAACCACATGAACCATCCCGTAATGCTTTAATTTTTGTTTTAATTCACGTATGCATTAAAGTCACAAAGGGGCTATTTTTTCCAACTTCATTCTCATTTTTCATTTATTCATTTTAAAAAAATATGCCATACATACAGTATTACAAGTGTGGGATAATGGTGTTCGAAGTGGACAGCTCTGTGGAAATAATGTCTTGGGGGAGACAACTCCTCCACTTCACCATTATTTCATGGGCAGTCATGGGTGAGCGGTTAGGGCGTCAGACTTGCATCCCAGAGGTTGACGGTTCGACTCCCGACCCGCCAGGTTGGTGGGGGGAGTAATCAACCAGTGCTCTCCCCCATCCTCCTCCATGACTGAGGTACCCTGAGCATGGTACCGTCCCACCGCACTGCTCCCCATGGGGCGCCACTGAGGGCTGACCCCTTGCACGGGTGAGGCATAAATGCAATTTCGTTGTGTGCAGTGTTCACTTGTGTGCTGTGTCACAATGACAATGGGAGTTGGGAGTTTCCCAATGGGGCTTTCACTATTTCCAACTTAGGAACTGGTCAGCTCCTCAGTCGTTATCCATTACATAATGTCATTACCGTTCCTCATAAAATCTCTTTTATTTGCAATGATTAACATAATACATCTTCTGAACGAGCTTTGTGGCTTATCTTTGTTGCTCCCCTGTCAAATAGGGAAGCACACTGAACTACGTGCATCCTTTGTACACTACTATTACTACTACTACTATTACTACTAACACCACCAGCACCACCACTAAGCTTTTTTTCACCACTAAGCTACTTTTATTTCTGAACTCTTCCAAAGTGCAAACATTACTTTTATGTTGTTTAAAAGTGAATAGCATCTTGTTTTCTTTTCGTTTTTTTGAGGTTTGAAAACATTCCATCTGATGTGTTATTTAGAATCTTTGTAATTTTTTTTGCAAAAAAAAATGCTCTGAATGACAATCGAAATTTAGAATGAAATGATGTTGGTAGTTTGTAGCACCAGCCAACTGGCCAAATGCTGATGAAATTTCAGTTTGGATGACCAACTTACTAGCCACTTTGATCCATTAGTGAGTGTGTGTTTGGCTAGTCCGATTAACATCTACAAGCCATTTTGGCTGGTAGTGTTAAAAAAAGTTAATCTAGGGCTCTGACTAGTAGTGTCAACATAATAAATGTTTTTTTTAACAGGGCGTCATCTCACCTGGTGGTACTTTTTGAGGATGTTGTGCATCTCGGCGATGTCCTCGCTGGAGACGGTTTTGATGACGAAGCGCCGGTCGTAGGTGGCCAGGAAGCGGTTCCCGAAACGGCCCTGCGAGTCGCTGTTCAGCGGGGCGCTCCTCGTCAACGAGTTCTGCAAAAAATTGAAAAAAAAAACAGGCGGTCAAACTCAGTGCAGTCAGAGTCTCTGCTGAGTGGGGCGGTCCACGACAAGAAGTTCTGCAAGATTGTAAAAATGAGCAGACGGTCAAACAATGCAATCACATGCTGTGTCTCAAATGGTGCATCTGTGCACTTCGGGCACTATGTTTCAGTGCGTAGGTTGCTCATGCTGCAAATTCTGTGCTCCGAAAGTTCAAACTTTCCCTCCAGACTGCTCACTGGAGAGTGAGGCCTCAGTTACTGTGTGCACTAGGCACTAAAAGTAAGTGCACTGGCACAAGTACACAATTTGAGACACATAAAGAGTCTCTGTTGGGGGATCCAGGACAACAAGCTTTGCAAGATCGGGAAACCCCAGATTTGGTCAAGTAGTGCAATCAGAGTGTCTGTTTAAGGGGGATGATTCTTGTTAACATGTTCTGCAAGATTGGAAAACACCAGATTTGGTCAAACAAGGACATTGTGGAGATTCTCGTCCATTCCAGGTCCTGTGCTGCTTGCCAATGTGTTCTGTACCACGGAAATAAGAGAGATTTGATCTCACTGGGACATGGGTTAGCGGTTAGGGTGTCAGACTTGTAGCCCATCAGTTGCTGGTTCGACTCCCGACCCGCCAGGTTGGTGAGGGGAGTAATTAACCAGTGCTCTCCCCCATCCTCCTCCATGACTGAGGTACCTTGAGCATGGTACCATCCCGCCGCACTGCTCCCTTGGGGGCTGCCTCCTTGCACTGGTGAGGCATAATTTCGTTGTGTGCAATGTGCAGTGAACACTTGTGTGCTGTGGAGTGCTGAGACAGTTGGATTTTCCCATACACAAACAGTATGTGGTGGATATACACTGACTGGGAAATGGGTAGAAGTGAAAGTGAAGTGAAAGCCCACCTGGGAAACTCCTAACGTCAACTACATTGCCATTGTGACACCGCACTCCACAGCATACAATGCTCACTGCACACAATGAAATTGCATTTATGCCTCACCCGTGTAAGGGGGCAACCCCCAATGGCGCCCCGAAGGAGCAGTGTGGCGGGGCGGTACCTTGCTCAGTCATGGAGGAGGATAGGGGAGAAAGCACTGGTTATATACTACCCCCACACACCTGGCAGGTCGGGGGTCGAACCTGCAACCTTTGGGATACAAGTCTGACGCCCTAACCGCTTACCCATGACTGCCCTAGTAGTTAGTGATGGATGAATGGATGGATGGATGGATGGATGGATGGATGGATGGATGGATGGATGGATGGATGGATGGATGGATGGATGGATGGATGGATGGATGGATGGATGGATGGATGGGCGATTCGGAACATCCATCACGTACATACGGTTGAAAATCAACTCACTGGCTGGGAGATGGGTTAGTAAGTGGATGGAGATGGAGTGGGAAATAAATCAAGACATATGTATTTGGTCAAGCAGAGATGAGCGGGTGGAGGGGTGGATGCAGGGCCGCTGACAACTTTTACTGGGCCCAGGACAAAGTAATCTGAAAGGGCTTCCCATCACGTACGATGTAATGGCAACCAAATTATGCACCCCCTGTCCACCTGGGCCCAGGACTGACCCCTTTGTCACCCCATCGGCTTCCCTGGCTGGATGGATAGCAATAAACCTGAGCAATATATGGAAACTGACGTAAGTGGGTGAATAAGTGGCTGCTGGCTAGATGGATGGATTGACTGATGGTTGGATGGATGGATGATAGATGGAGGGATGGATGGATGGATGGATGGATGGATGGATGGATGGATGGATGGATGGATGGATGGATAAATGCATGGCTAGATGCATGGGTGGATATACAGTAGCTTCATGGACTAATAAGCAGATAAATCCTCTTTGAAACAGTTAATGACACTTCCCTGAGAGCATGCGCATCCAGGCCTTTCACTATACAAGCAACATACAGTTACAGTGCATGTAAAGGGAAAACCCACTTCAAAACAGATTTGACCTAATAATTGGCTTATGTGGCTTAATGCGGGTTCTCCCACACAACCTCAGATGGAAAAAAAATAAATAAATACTGGAAGCAAATATCTGGTTGAGGTGGACTTACAGCAGATGTTATTTGATACACTTACTATCACTATAAGAAACAGTTCAATCAGGGAATCGAAGAAGGAGGACCTCCTGGGAGGGACAACCACAAAGTAATCAGGAAGCACCAAAGATTTCTCAGGCAAGACACTACCAAAGACCACAGTGGGAGCAAGGCATTGAAACCAACATTCAGTTTACATCACAGACAGACAGATAGGCACACACAGCCAGGGCCAGATTGATACACAGGCTAAATATGGCTGCAGGCTGGGCCCCCCCACTTGCCAGGGGGTAACCGGTAGCCTTGCCAGCGGTAACCGGTACCAACTGGTAGCCTAGGGGCCCAAGGCCATCTTAATCCGGCCCTACATACACCTGCAAGACACTGAGTAAGGCCAACATTCAGTTTGCATCACAGACCAGGGTTTCCCACAGCACTTTGTAGTAAAGGCGGCCCACCTTGACAACAAAACACCTGCCACCTTGACTAAGGCCCTGAAAAGACAACATTTTTTTTGGGGGGGGGGGGGGTGTTCATGTCATATTTTACATGAAACTGTGCATCATAGCTTTTCTAACGATGCCGGATCCAATAATACCGGTTAACCCACGACCCACCTTGACTAACAAATGTTCTGCGGGAAACACTGCAGACAGACAGACAGACAGACAGACACACACAGACAGACACACACACTGAAAGACACTGAGTAATCCAGCAATTAACGACTCTCTTCCCTGCCCTCATTGAAAAAAACGAAATGACAAATGGCCCCTAAAACGGAGAAGAGAATCAGATGAATCACTGCTGCAGTGCTGCCTTTTGGAGCAAGCAAGCAAAAAAAAGGGTCATCGATCCAAAACTCTTGGCAAAGACTCAATGTTTTGGTGGCTTCTTCCACGCCTGAAAGCCCCAGCGCATACCAAGCAGCAAGTCTCTCTGCAGGGGTGCATTTCTTGAAACCAAAGTTGCTTACTACATTAGCTACTTTGTTGTTTTCCATGCATTTTCCCATTGACAAATACCGAAGTTGCTAACAGGCTAACAACTTCTCTTTTGAGAAATGCACCCCAGAACATCAAACAAGAGTTGGTGCAGGCCAGGGCAACAAAAAAAAAAAAACACGCCTACACAACCTTTGACCTCTAGGTAGTAAGTCATGCTGCCCTACATAGACAAGAGCGCAATAATTACACTTTTTCCATAAACTGAGGTTAGACTTCAAAAGGACAGCCCTAATGGTAGGGCACTAGTTTGCTATGCGGCCGACCCAGGTTCGACTCCCAGCCCGGGTCCTTTCCCGACCCTCTCTGCCCACTCACTTCCTGTCACTACCTTTACTATTCTGTCAAATAAAGGCAATAAAAAGGCGCCCAAAAATATATACACTATACAACTATATGAACCCCTTAAGACACAGCTTTATAAATTAGCTGTTACCAGAATGGCAATGACCAAGTCATAATGTATTACTAAAGGTCCCATGCACTGTCATAGTAGTGTAGTACTATAGTAGCTAACTTTGAATGTCTATTACAGCGGGCCACAGGAGGTACGGCAAGCATTAAGGGGTAATAAAAAGACTTCAAAAGGATATTACAACAACATCGTCATCAACACTATTTTTCTTTGGTTTGTCCAGGGTCGAATTGTGTGTCTATGAGTAATGGTGGGAGTGTCTGATGGACGCGCTGTCACTGAAGATCATACGCGGTCGTGAGCACGCTTGACGGAGGCGTGGCATTCAAACACAACATGACAGCTCCACAATCCAGTGTGGCAGTAAATTACGTCATCCAAGAGTATGAAGTGAATGAGAAGAGAATAAACAATGGAAGTCAACTGACAGACGAAATGTGCCTGAACAACACTACACCCAGAAGCACCCTCTACCCCTCGGCAGGCCGAGAAACAGCTGGTGACGTGACCTGAAGTGAAATCCCACCTGGGAAACTCCAACTCCCACTGTCATGGTGACACAGCAGTGGTGACACGGGAGTTGAACCAGGAACCTTTGGGCTACAAGTCTGACGCCCTAACTGCCCTGAATGCAGGTGTGAAGAGGTCTTGCTAAACATGGGCACCACCAGAACATACACTCTGGAACTGGCATGACTGGAGAGCAACTGTTCGTGGACCATGTGCAGGGTTGGGCAGTAGGCATAGGTCAGTGGTTCTCAACCTTTTTTGAACAAACGCCCACTTGACCACATCATAAGTTTCCCAACGCCCCCCTTGACTTCATCATAAGCCTGCCAACGCCCCTCTTAGTATTAAATAACAAAATAGACTAATGCACCCTCAATGGCAACTAAGCTCCACCCCCTCTCAGCTGTATCCTTATCAAGGCCCCCTAGGGGACTGTAGCGCCCACGTTGAGAAACACTACCGTAGGTAAAGCAAGTATCTCCCCTCACCTGGTAGTCCTGGTCGTCTATGCCGAAGCGTTCCCTCAGGTTACGGAACACCATGGGGCAGTATTCCTTGAACTTGAAGCGGCTGGGCAGGTTCTCCCTGCAAGAAAGGGAAGCGCAAAAGGCGTGTGAGAGATGCTTACACTTTTAGTTTTTGTTTTTTTTCAAAATTCAAACGAAAGGTGTTGCACAGCATTTTTCAACAGCTAAAACATAACAGTGAATGGTGTACATGATGTATGCACAACACTTGATGCTCCTTGAAGTATACTTAACTACATTTAATTACCCTGTATTATGCAAATGTTATGACAATAATGCTGAATCGATCTTATGTAGCTCAAATTTCATTGCATGGTGTACTTTCATAGTATTGATGCATATGGCAGATGAAAACCATTATATCTGTGTATGTAATCTGTTAAGAAGAGGCACGCAATAGGTGGCTGTGATGCTGAACAAGTATAATGAAATCTGTTCAGAACAGTCACATACCTGTTGAATAGGTGGTTATGTCCACTTTGATCTTGCCATAGGCTTTAATAGACACTAAACTAAATTTCACTACCCTGTGTAATGACAGTTGAACGAAATTTGATAGCATTTATAAACACGTGTTGTGTTATAAACGTGTCATGACACTACATGTGAATCCATCTAATGTAAGTAAGCTGTTCAGAAGAAGCACACATACTTTAACGTACTTAAATAAGTGGTTGTCCACTTTGATTCTGCAGTAAGCTTTAAAGTCTGGTGTCTTTATATTTGGTACACATCACGTGTACTGCTTGTAGTATAAGATGCTAAACTACATTTCATTACCCTGTATTTATAAACGTTTAATGACAATAAACATGAATTAATCTAATGTAAGCTGTCCAGAGGAGGCACACATACTTGTTAAATAGGTGGTTGTCCACTTTGATCTTGCTGTAGGCTTTAAAGTCGTCAGGCATTAGCATAACGGGGACAGGCACGTTACTCAGCTCGTTGATCTGAAACACACAGGACCACAAAGGAAATGGGCAAAACAAATCGACTCGGTAGGGAACACATTGTGCACGACGTACACGCACGCACGCACACGCACGCACACACACGCACACACACACGCACACACAAATTTGGAATATTGCTAATTCGCATGACTGACTGCCTAGATTCAGTGTCTGATATTAATCTGACAAAAAATAAATAAAAAATAAACAGGCAGGTAATTTTCCACAATCAGTCACGATGTTTGTGATTTAAAAGCCTCTTCAGCGGCATGCTAGGCCAGTGGACGGAGATCAAAAGAAGACTATACCTATGAAACATCAAACAGACCTCTTCATCTCTCTCAACAGGAGAGCACAGCTATACCAAGACGCTCTTCATATAGACATGTTTGCAAAGACACCACATCAAAACAACATTAACTCTGTCACCCCCCCCCGGGTGACATGTTTGAGATCTCAAAGACCTACATAATAATAATCCTAATAATAACTGTTTTTTTTTAATTATATCATACAAATTTGGGCATACAAGTGGATGTAATGAATGAAAGCACCATGTCATGAAAAATATGTCACACTAGCCAACATACATTGCATATGAATGCAATAATATGCGTTTATGTAATTTAGCGTCTGTTAAATGTGATTAAATGCAATGAAAGTGCAATGTAATGTAAAATAGAATAGAATATGACAGAATTCTTCTATTCCACCATATGGATGTAGTGCCTAGGTTACAGTTGAGCAAGCTTGTCTGTCTGATTGATGAATAGAATAGAATAGAATAGAATAGAATAGAATAGAGTATACAATCAAAATCCCTCCATTCTACTGTACAATGATGGATGTCACTATAATTTAGCTCACAGCTGAGTAAGTTTGTCTGTGAGTGAATGACACTTAAGGTGGTGGGGTAGAGTGGGCTACCGGGACGGCACACTATATTCTGAGTCCATTTCACATAATGACTCCGGTAGGACAAGAAGAGAAATCGTTTGTTGTTAATTTTATTCAAAGTGTCTTTCTCATTGGGTTGTCTGTAATCAACCTCATGATGTGGCTGTGATTAGGGGAATAAACAGGCTGTTTGAAGACAAGGCACGACTTGCATACACCTACATACAATGCATGCATAATAACGCTAGAAAATTGGCCCACTCCTCACTCTACCCAACTTGTTCCTAGGTGACACTGAAAAGAACACTTTTTAAAACAATCTCCATGCATGCTTCAGACAGTTTCATTTAGCTCTGTTAAACACTCAACTTATAGCAAAAGTATGGTTGCGGCGCATGCATGCAAAGCATAGACAGCATTACACATAAATTAAGTAAAATTGTGCGTATGGTCCTTTAACAGGGATTTTGGCTGATAAAGCACACAGGCAAAAAAGTACTTTCCCTAATACAGGTCGTGCAGTGATTGATTTAATCATAAGGTGAATGATGACACTAGCAGAGATCCTCTTTCAGTACATGATGTGAAAGCCTGCAAAACTGCACCCCTCCCACCTCACCCCCTGGACAACCTCTTTGGTGTCCATGACTCATGGATATCCCTGCTTCACCGTCCAACAACATGTCAACTACAAGTTTTGTTAAGTGGCAGTTGCAACATTGTGCGCATTCAAAAAAAGGACGTTTAGCATTCCGTGGGCTGGTTAGTTGCGTCTCGCCAACCCGGTTGTGCGACTATTCGAAAAGTTAAGACCAGGAGGGAGAGTAGTACCACTTGGCTTGAGTCGTGCACTGGTTACTAAAATGTTTTAACACTATGCCTGGCTCCCACTGAAGCCTGTGCTACTCGGATGGAGGGAAGCGGTCAATATAATTAAATAAATGCCCTCCACGCCCACTAACTGTTGAGGACGAGCGGTGCTGCGTGCTCGATTTGCCTAGTATTTGGTTTATGCAGCGGGGGTTGAATTTGTTATTACAAGCAGCGGGAAAACTGCGCAACAGTCCGTGCAGCCTGCTCATTATAAACAATAGACAATAAGAGGAGAAACCCAGTCACACCCCTTCCAACACAAGCCAAGGCGCACGACTCGAGAAACAGCCTGTCGTCCGGCCGGGATGGAGGTCTGGAGGAGTTGAGACGGACAGAGACCGTAGGGATGAAATGTCCGTCAGGGCTTTGGAGTCGTACAGACATTTCCAGTGCCCTTGCCAACCAAGAGTATTTATAAATCCGTCCAGACTGACACCTAAGCCGCCCAGCTTCTTATTCGAGTAGCCGTTTCGAAAGGCTGACATCTAACTTGTACGTCAAGAGCTCAGAAGTGATGGCTCTCAGTTCAAAGACTGACTTCTGATAGTTCAAATATCGAACCCCAGAAGTTGCGAAACACTGTGCAATGAAACAACACCAACTACACGCATTTGCACAATTAAAACTGAGAATTGCACGTCACATTCTAACACAATATGCATCTACTTTCGCAAGAGCAAACGTTAGCATGTATGAATGTGGGGTATGAAGGATGCAAGTTAGCTGTCTTTTTACCGTGTGGTTGACGCCCCACATCAGAACGCTGAGGATGGGCTCGCTTGCACGGAACAGCTTTACTTTCTGCCCAATAAAATGTTTCTTTTTCGTCTTGGTCTTGCTGGCGCTCACCGGCCCTGTGCTTGTACAATTGGATGACATCTCTCCTGAAGTGAATATTAGGCAACGCCAGACAGCAAGGAAGCTAGCGGGTTAGCCAGCTAATCTGTGTAGGTACGCGAAATGGACAGGAAATTTGAAGATGACAGGTCCTTGGCAGTCTACAAGTCCATTATCGGACGTGCAAGTTGCCCCAATAACAATCTCCTGGAGAAAAAGAGGGTTGCTGTGGCAAATTAACGGGATTGCATTTTGCGCCGTCACCACCCTTCCTCTGCTTGCAGGCCACGGATCAGTCCGGAGCGGCGCACAGACCAGCTGGCATAGATAGCTAGCTCGGGCTAGCTAGCCGGCCATCTAACCAAGGCTCATAGGCAGGCTTGCCTTCAGCCAACGGTCGAGTCTTCGCAGGCAAATAAACCACCTCCGCAGAAAACACACAATCTCCGGTGCAGGTCCGGGAAAAAGTAAAAAGGCAAAACGATTATTTGAAGTTTAATAATCCCATTTTGATGAGCTTCATGCAGTTGTCACCAGCTCCGGGATCTCCCCCAAGATGGCGTCGACGATACATTCTGCGCTGAAGCGCACCTACAACTGGTGGACAGCAGTACTGCTGCGTGTCTGTTGCTCTTGAGTTGCGTGCATTTATCACACCCGTTTCCAGACGCTCCAAAAAAAGAAAAAAAAATCCACCAGCTACTAGAGAGGAGAGGGTGGGGTCATTGTTGGTACAGGTCACATAAAAAAGAGAGATCAGATGAGATTAAAAATGAATTTTATTGTGCAATATGGAGGAGGCATTTAATGAAATGCACAAACTACCAGCTGCAAATCATGTCGTAGGCTACCCCCTGGTGAATGCATTCTTTGCCATCGTTTATGATGGTTTATCCACAGCACAGACATACAGATACATACACTCATAAAGCTAACCTAAATTAATGACCAAAAATGCCCAAAAGCAAAATACATTTTTATACAAGAAAATATTCACTAATGCAATATATAATACCTAATGTTTATGTCTCGTTTCACACGATATTCTTTGAAAATATCAAGGCATATTAGGTTTATGTTATGTTATGTTACGTTATACCACTATTATAACATTATTATGGGCTGCTGTTTGGGGGCATGTCGTGACGATGGAAACAATACCACGTGACTCCGCTGGGCAGGTCGTCTTCTTGTAGATATGCGTAAGAAAGAACAGTGTATTCTGGCGCCGCTGCTACTGCAGAAATAATCACAAAGGAAAGCCTCATGCTTCTGGCTCGTTCGTCCCAAGAAAGTGCATTTTTCATGCCAAAACAGGTAGGAGATTGAAACGACTTTGTGGGGGTTCGCGCTCCATAGCTGGTTAGATATAATCTAACACAAATTCTAGTCAGTCTGAGGGGGTTGCTCATGGGGTCCACGGGCAGCTATGGTACTTTTCTGTTTCAGGAATCCACCACGGCTAGTCAGCTTGAGAAGTTTAAAATGGCCGCGTTGCATTCAATTATTCCATCAAATCTTTCTTTTGTTTCATATTTGTAGTTTGCATTGGCCTGGGTTACGGAAGTCACACAGCCAACCCTTTGTGAACATTAGAACGCGACGTTTGTCCTATCCTTGTGTGTTGGTTAGCTGCCTAGCTAACTCGTTTGCCTAGCGCTGTGTATTGATGGTTAAATGGCATTTGTCCGTCTTAGAAACAAGGTCACATTTTGCTCTTTGTTCTGCATGGAAACGTCCAATACAGAAGCCCACTCGGCGATATTGGCAGGTAGTCAAATGTGCAAGCGACATAATGTTACTGTGCCTTCATGCATTGTGTGGTACCTCACCCACATCTAACACACGACACCTTGTTTTCACCCAGATTCTACCAGCCGGATAACATGCATAAGACCAAAAGGATCAAAATCACGGATCTAAACCCCAACCTGATCTGTCCCCTCTGCGTGGGATATTTCATTGATGCGACTACTATTGTAGAATGCCTGCACTCATGTAAGAGAGCTGTCCCAGTTATCCTCATCAGCTGTTGTGATGACTTTGTATACACAAGCCACATGGCGTGTTGATCATTAATAATCTAGCGCAGCACTCTCGTGAAAGTGGAGTTGTCAGGGTATGGTATGTAGAATACCATTAATTAACAAAATAGTACATGGATTAACACTTGTTATATTAGAGCTCGAAAGCTTTAACCCGTTAAGACACAGCGTTATAAATTTGCTGTTACCAGAATGGCAATGGCCAAGTCGTAGTGCATTACTATAGGCCCCGTGTTATGTCATAGCATTGTAGTACTATGGTAGTTACTTTTCAATGACTACTGGAGGTAGGCCACTACGGTGTGCATTAAGGGGCTATGCATTAGTGCAAGGGTTTGATGGTGAACATATGCTTGTCTACCAAATTCTGTGTGTGTGTGACTAATGGTTACTCTATCTTGTGTGCAGACTGCAAGAGCTGTATAGTTTCCTTCCTTGAGAGGAACAACGTCTGTCCACAATGCGAAAGCCAAGGACAAAAGATGCCCACGCAGCTCAGCATAAGGTTAGTAAGGGTGTCATGTCATGATACTGACTGTGCCAGTGTAATGCATGTGGATGCAGTTGTGGTAGTGAACTCAAACATTGACATTGACTATGTGCTCTTCAACCAGTGAATACTGTGTGTGTGGTGTTACTTTGCTGTGAACCTATTGTTATTACACTGCATTATTATTACATTATTATTATTAGTATTATTGAAACGCAATATTAGTATTATTGAAACGCAATTTCAAATTCTTTGTATGACCAGTGCATGTAAAGAAATTGACAATAAACTTGACTTGACTATTTATTACATTGTTCTTCATGCCAAGTTGAGTGCCAGCCATCCAACTCACTCTTTGTTGAAAAAGTCCAACCATTATTACATCACTATACAGTTGGCTGTCACTTTTTATCCAAAGCGACTCACAGATATTTACAGAGTATTGGACTGGAGCAGGGTGGGGAGGGATAGGTGCCTTGCTGAAGGGCACTTAAGCCATGGAGGGAGGAAGGGGTGGTACGGGGCGGGTGGGGATTGAACCTGCAACCTTGTGATGAACAGTCAAACCCCCTGTCCATTGCTCCATGGTTGCCCATTGGAATAACACAACCACGTTACAAAAACATTGCTATGACATTGCTACTAGACGCTCTGCATGCAGGGGTTAAGTTGCATTTGACGGCAAACAATGTAAGACCGACACAATAGTCATACTCATACCCTGGTCATACCGTTCCACCTCATTTCCGAGCAATTCTGAACAGGCCACACTAAATTGGTCAACTCGTGACGTGCTCTTCTTATTCATGCTAGCTTATGTGTGCAGCCTACTCAAACCACAATGTGTTGGCCTGGCTTGCTATTTTACACGTCTTTTAAAGGTGCACTATGTAATATTTTTAGTAGTTTATTTCCAGAATTCATGCTGCCCATTCACAAATGTTACCTTTTTCACAAATATTTGCCACCTACATCAAATTCTAAGTATTCAATATGACTAGGAAACTGGTTAACTTGTGACATGCTCTTATTCAGGCTAGCTAATGCTCGCAGCCTACTCAAATGACATTGTGTTGGTCTGCCTTGCCATTGCACACATTTCGTTTAACCGTTTGTGGTATATGTGTGGCTCTCTGTAGGTCAGACCAGGCCCTTCAGGATGTAGTCTACAAGCTTGTCCCTGGACTATTTAAAGGTGAGCAACGTGATTTTACTAGGGATGCACCGATACCACTTTTTTGAAAACCGATACAAGTACGAGTACATTAATGTGTGTACTTGCCGATACCGAGTACAGATACCGATACCTTTTACCACCAAAATACAATGAAAATAAATGCATGGCCTTGTTTTTTTCCACCTGTGATATTTTTATTGTCCATTTCCATGTAGATTTAAATGTTGGTAAATGTATGAGGTGGCACTTTTTTGCATGCTGATTTCAAGTCCACAGAACATGACAAGATTTTGCATTGTTTTGAGTAATATTAGTACTCGTAGCTGGTATCGGCAAGTGCTTGTGTACGAGTACGAGTATAATGAGCAGTATCGGGAGCCGGTATCGGTGCATCCCTAGATTTTCCTTGTTCTTTTACTCCATTGATTAATGGGAATGTTTTTGTATGGCTGCCTCTGAGGACGGCTCTCTTTATCAAGGTGTTTAAAATAAATATAAACATCGAAAGAGGAGCTGAGGATAGCTTGTGTTTGAAATAGAACCAGAAAACCGAAAGAGAGCTTTCTGGAGCTGAGAGCATTTGTCATGGTTGGTGACAACCATGACATGAAAGTCTAATTGCAAGTTGTGTTTTTTGGCTAGTTTTTCCGTGTACAGACAGACAGGCAAGACGTCAAAACTGAATTCATATTATCAAGACAAGAGGATCAGCCATTTGTCAGACATGCGTGTGTAAACATGTCTGTTTATACTCCGCTTACAATTTCTTCTGCTTGTCTTTCGTTTCTTTTTTTCTTTCCATCTTTATGAACAGATGAGATGAAAAGGAGACGAGATTTCTATGCCGGCCGCCCAGCTGCAGACGGTTAGTGTTCCCTTCCTACCACCCGTACAGGGTGTCCTCCGGAAATTTATCGCATAGAGCCTAGATCAGGGGTGGGGAACCTATGTCTGGAGGGCCATTTATGGCCATCGAGGCTGTCTTATCCGGGCCCCGACATAATTTTTATGTTATGCCATGTTTCATGTTTCACATGAAGTATGGCATGTTTTCTAAAGCAATGTTAGAAATTACATTTACAATACAATCTTATTTTGAATGACACTGCACGACATATCCTTTCCGTCAGATGTCTCTGATTCTGGCTAACCTTCCACCCATCTTGACTAACACATGTTACGCGGGAAACGCTGTTAAACATGCGATCGCAACACTGTCACAAGGTTCACACAGGTCATGATGCGTTTATCTCAGAGATTAATACAGTGTTAAAGGAAATTCATAATGGCTTCAACCTGCGTTTTGAAAACGACCCATCTGACAATGTGCTTTTGAATGTAATGTTTCAAACCACAGTACACAGTAGAGTTGTATAAAGTATAATTGAAGAGTTCAGATGCAAAACCCCCTAACTCCATTTCTGAAGACCTGCTCTTCTATATTTTTAGAGAACTCAGTTGTTGGTTTGGTTTACATTCATGTACTTGATAATACATATAAATAGTTATATTACATAAATAAAATAAAAAATATGCAATTTTGATAGCTTTGTATTAAATAAAAATAAATTAAGATTAATTTCTGAAAAGGCACTTAGGGGGTTTTGCATCTGAACTCTTCAATTACTCTTAGAGATGTTAGAGATTACAACACAAATGGTATGATATTACATAACTGAAACAATGTAATGCATCATACTACTAGTGTTATAATTACATCTCTAAAGAGTACTTCTACTTCTACTTTATACAACTCTGGTACACAGTGACTGTGTTCCTCAAGTACCAACCGTTTAGTCTTGCCCTTTACTCACACAAGGCGATACCAGTCTAAACAGTTTTCTGTCATTGTCCCTCAATGTATGTCCATCAATGTAATGTAACTTCGAACAGCAACGGTGGTATCCAGTACTCTGCTAGCAACATTATGGACACACATTTGGTCACCATTCATCACCACACTGCTCGAGTGGCTTCAAAGATAAAAGTTCCACGGTCACATCTGTCCTTGTGAAATTACATTGAGTTGGGATAGATTTTAGACCATGATAAAGAGAAACATATGGACTTGCACCATTTTGCTTGTAGCCCTCAAGGGTAGGGATGCAACGATACCGATACTGGTATCGGGTGTTGGCACAGATACTGCTCATTATACTCGTACTCGTACTCGTCAAACACTTGCCGATACCAGGTACGATACTGCTATTACACGAAACAATGCAAAATCTCATCACGTTCTGTGGACTTGAAAGCAGCATGGAAAAAAAGTGCCACCTCATACATTTACTAACATTTTAATCTACATGGAAATGGACAATAAAAAATATCACCGGTGGAAAAAAACAAGGCCATGCCTTTATTTTCATGGTATGTTGGTGGTAAAAGGTATCGTATCGGTGAGTACACAAATTAATGTACTCGTACTTGTATCGGTTTTCAAAAAAGTGGTATCGGTACATCCCTACTCAAGGGGATGTTGAGGCAAGCACATGTGCTTTTTTACGACACACATTTGCATGCGTTCATTTTTTTTCTTTTCAACAATAGGATGTTCTTTTTCAAGATTCCCAAGTGACAGAAGAGCCTGTCACAAATCCATGATTGATTTTCTTTGAAAAAAGAAGAAGTATGCAAGAGAGGACGCTACCAGGCAGGAATGCCGACTTGTTAACGTGTCAAGACTTCAGAGGGGAGATACCGCACAGTCTTTAAAAAAATAAATATATATATATTAGGGGCATGTTTGCCTTCATTTAGATAGGACGGTATGAGAGGCGACAGGAAGTGAGTGGGAGAGAGAGACGGGGGAGATCGCAAATGACCCAAGCCGGAATCGAACCCAGGTCAACTCGTCGGCGTAGTAACCCAGTGCCCTACCGTTAGGCCATGGCAGGGCCCGCACACTCTTGTCCATCATGCCATCATGCATAAAAACCTGAGAAAGGCCACACTGGCCGAAACATGTTTAATAAAACTCAGCAAGATAGACAAGAGTGTGCGGTATCTTCCCCTCTGAAGTGAACAATTGCCCACTACCTGCGCCTCAAAACCTCTGGTGTGCGTTAACTTTCTCCTCCAAAAACATGTCAAGAAAGACTACCTTTTGCAACACTGACTGACTGTCATTCAACCTTCTCCATCTGGTGTGTATGTGTGTGTGTGCACGTGTGTGTGTGTGTGTGCGTGTGTGTGTGTGTATGTGTGTGTGTGCACGTGTGTGTGTGTGTGTGCGTGTGTGTGTCCCAACATCAGACAATCGGAGTCGGGAGCGTGGTGGAGTGAGGGAAGAGGAGAGGATCATCATTGCAGAGGATGAGATCATCAGTCTCTCCATACAGTTCCATGGGAAAAACAGGTACGTTTATATGGGTAAGGGGGCTCAAGAAAGCAGAGATTGCGCGCATATTAGTGGCACAGGTGCTGGACAAAATAAAAATAACTTAAGTAAATGATAATTGTCCACAATTCGCTGTTTTGGACCTTAGTCCTTCTTCAAGTGCAAAGGTCCGAAACGTCATGCCATTAAAACAACTAGGAGCATTAACAGTGTTAAGGACATTTATCATTTACTTCGATTAAAGGGGCTCACACACGAAATATGGTGTTAATTCAACCAAAAGCAGTGTAGATGCTGTCAATCGACTGTAATTTTTACAGAATTTTTAAAAATTTTACTGTGCTGTCAACTTATGTCTACTCTTTTTTGGGGGGGGTTCAACTTTATTTGGACAATATAGGGAAGAATGGGACTGGAAGCGATTAGGGAGAGAGAGACGGGGAAGGATCGGCACATGAACCGGGCTCGAATCGAACTCGGGTCGTTAGCGTAGTAACCCAGTGCCCTACCGTTAGGCCACGGCATGGCTTCTTATGTCTACTCTGCCTCTGATATGTTTGGCTGCGGGAGGAGATGAATAAAAAAGTAGACGAGAGATTCCTTGTGATGTATTTGGTGATGAGGAAATGTTTCTGTGTGATTTTAAGAAATCGAGTCTTATGAATATATTAAATACGAAAAGTAATTTAAGTCATTCATGTCATTTTAAAGATGTCCTCCTCTTAGCAGTGACCTCAAGCCATCAGAGACAAAAGATACTTCAGATGGTGAAACGGTAAGAGCTCTTTCCCCCTCCTCTTCCTCATGACATCCCTTGACATGTATGCTGAAAACTGAAACGAGAGCATACGCTTTTCATTTCCCCAGCGTGGTTGAATGTTTACACATGCAGTGGGTCATAAATGCTTTGTCAGCCATTTGGTTTTGGTTAGGTGCTTTTACATTTAGTTTGTGTGTACATTCCCCCTGTGTAGAGCAACAGTGAAAACGATACCGTAGCATTTCTGGATTTTTCATTTCACACCTGTCCTGGAGTTAAATGATTGAGTTTCATCAACCTTTGACCTTTCATCTGCTCTTTAAGCCATTCTCTTAGAGTGCGTCTTAATATGCGACCTTGCCTCCTCCACTTGCTTCTCGTCATGATGACATCACTGACAACAGGATTATATTTCAATATCTTGCAAAAGCTCAATTGTAGAGTCTTTTTCTCATTTGCAATTGGGATGGTGAATGAAAAACAGTCCCTCAAAAGTTGTTGTGGCTAGGCTGACAGCTGGGAAACTTTATCGTTTTCTCCACGGAGGAGGGGCCAGGAGGCGGGACGAGGAGACAAGCGCAAGTGGAGGAGGCAAGGTCGCATATTAAGACGCACTCTTAGTCTGGTGATGCTACTTCTAGTTACAAGCTAGCAATTATCATTGAATGATATGGTCCAGCTGGCACAGTCATAAGTATATGCAAGCTGGGAGGTAAAATGTGCAGTCAGACTAAAACTGTGCAGGAGAAAACTAAAACTCAATAATTTAACTCAAGGGGAGGTGAAAGATGAGCTTATTTCCAGAACAAATACAGTGTTGTTTTGATGATTTGCTGATCCCTGATCAGATAAGTAATTTCAACAATTCATCTGTGTTCATCTGTCTCCTTCTAGACCAACAGCAAGCGTTTTCTGCGCTGTCCCGCCGCCATGACGGTCAGCCACTTGGTCAAGTTCCTGAGGAGTAAGATGGACATTCCTAGCAACTATCGGGTAACTATCAGCATGTGATGATGACTTCACTTTCATCATCATCATCATCATCATCATCATCATCATCATCATCATCATCACATTCACTTCCGTTTTGTGTAATTCATATCGCATCCTTCTGCTGAGAACAGAGCTTTGGAATATTTGAAACAATATCCGACCATCAGATTGTTTATTTGGTGGGAAAAAATGAGTGTGTCGAGATTTACCACATAGGTCAGGCTGTGACGATACAGCTAAATAGATGAACTGCAGATTCCTCTGGTCAGACCAGACTTGTGTATAATTTTCCCTATAGTAGATTGACATACTGCATCATGGTACAGTACAATGCGGAATCAAACATGCTGGAATGTCCCTTGAATTCATTTGGCATAGAGTTTTCTCTCGAGCGACTTTACCAGTTCATATCGGTTTCCTCCATGTAATGCTATGAAAATGCTATGGTCCGTTTATAGGGCTGAGGAATGTAAGGCCTTTAAGCCGCCCTTAAACCCAGGGTGTAGAGTTTTCATTTTCTGAGCAGTATTTAAAAGGGTCTCTATGTAGGATTAAAAGTTTAATTAATCACTGTCCTGAGTCAGCCGATGCTTATTTAAGGGAAACATTTCAGTCACTTCTCATACGAAAAATAGCTTTACATACCATATTCAGATTTGAATCAACTGCTGGCATTCTGTGATGAAACACATTCTGACAGTGAGTTTATTTGAACAGCATTTTTACATGACGGTGTAAATATTGAGACAGGCATGCCACGGGCACCGCGCGAACTACGTCATCTTACATTGTGCCCCTTTAACAAAGTTTATAGGGTTAACACAGGGCTGTGGACAACCCTGAATTATTGAGGCATTACACTTATGAGGCTAGTACGATTATTATGCATGTCATTTTAGCACACAGTGCACATGAATGACGGCAATTGTAGCCATTTGAATTGGCTACACCACACGCATGGCTAAAAGGTGGCAGACATGAACAAAGCTGTGATTTTAAAGTGATACTGTCCCAATTTTGGAAATAAGCTTATTTTACACCTCCCCTTGAATTCAATAATAGGGTTTTACTGTTCTCCTGTACTTTCAACCGTTCTCGGGGTACGGCAGTGCAAATTTTACCTCCATGCTAGCAGTTAACATTGAGTCCTATGAGACCAGCTCGCGGCTAACTGGTCTCATAGGACTCAATGTTAATTGTTAGCTTGGAGGTAAAATTTGCACTGTCATAACTAGAAAACGGTTTAAAGTACAGGAGAACGGTAAAAGCCTATTATTTAACTCAAGGGAAGGTGTAAAATAAGCTTATTCCCAAAAATGGGACAGTATCACTTCAAGGCAAACTTGAATCTTTTCAAGATTTTTAATCAACGAGCTGGCAAAAGGTCACCTATAGGCAAATAGCCAACTGCTTCAAGCATCACAGGAGCAAAGGATGGTCCGGAGGCAACACTGTTATTTTTTCCACACACACCGACGCGTTTCGACTCAGGCAGGAGTTTTTTTCAAGGTGCTTCAAGCATCACACTGCTTTCTACAGTACATGTCACACAGACTGACTGAAGGGCTTGATGCACACTGCACCACACTGCATTGTACTGCATCACACTGCACCAAACATGTTCTATTCTGTGACTAAATTAAAAGCCTTGTTGAGAATGCTTAATGGCTTTAGGGGTTTTCTGTCAGGCTGTAGTGGTGCTCTTGAAAACCCCTTAAAGGTCTGTGTTTAATTAAAAAGCATCCATCTATGTCAAAGCTCAGCGACCCGGTCAATGTCGATGGCATCTCTCCCTGAGTGGGATCGCTTGACCTCTCATTTAGGGAACAACTGAAAAGCAATTAGGAAAATTAGCATTGGCAATCAAGTACATCAGTCTGTGCAAGTGAGCTGTGCCAATTTGCGATGGTTTGCTTACACACGCTTATCTTTTCAATAAAGAATTCTTAAATCCTTAGTAAAATAAAAAATCAATGTATTTGCTTCTCCTGTGGATTTCAAAAGAAAAGTGAGCAATATAAAGGGACAATAAGCTAAAATATTCTTATTTCCAAAAGGGACCCCTTAATGCACTAATAATGATGATAATAATAATAATAGATCAGTTTTATATAGTGTTTTTCTAGGTACTCAAATACGCTAATGCAGTGAATGATTCTCAAACTGTGGGCCCTGAAGGTATTCCATGTGGGCCTTGAAATCATTTTCTAATAATAATCAAAATCATATTTCTATGTGTGTTGCTGTTGATTTATTTGAGTTTTGGTTATTGGGTCAAAAGGGGCCCCTAAATGCACTAATGCAGTGGTTCTCAACTGGAACAGTCTTGGGACCCACCATTTTCCACTGTCATTCAGTAGCGACCCAATTTTTTTAGCGTTCAAGTCAATTCAATGCAATTCTCAAAATGTAACCAACACTCGAATGACTGGTTGCATGCTATCTATCTCGCATAAACATTCAGATTGTATCTATGACGACAGATGACACAAAGTTCACTAGCCTATCAAAATAAAAAGTTGTAAATTGTTGCAGGAAAAGTTAGATTTTATTTTTTTTTTAGAATTGTTTTTTTTTTACACCAAGACTCCGCGACCCACCCATGACCCCTCCGCGACCCACTTTTGGGTCGCGACCCACCAGTTGAGAAACACTGCACTAATGCATGTCCACTGCCCTTTCCTTTGCACTGTAACAGATCGAGGTCCTGTATGAAGACAAGCTCCTGAAAGACTATTACACTCTGATGGACATCGCCTACCTCTACACCTGGAGACAAGTAAGAGCTTTTGCTGTAACACAAACTGGGTAGCACTTTATTTTAATGGTTCACTATTACAATGGATCTACCACGTTAGGTACAGTGTAATAACCAGTGTAACAATATTTAATACCATGTAATACCAGTGTAATACCATGTATCAACCTTAACCCTAGATGTAAGTACAAAATTGCTACATGGTGTTACACTGGGATTACATGGTATTAAATATTGTTACACTGGTTATTACAATGTACCTTATGTGGTAGATCCACTGTAATAGTGAACCATTAAAATAAATGTTAACACAGAAACTGTAACTGTACAGGGTTTCCCACAGCACTTCATTGTTTATTGTTTATAAGGTGGCCAACTTAAACCAAACATCTCTCACCGTGACAGGTACCCTGAAAAGATTTTTTTTAAATGCTACATTGTGAAAGTTATTTCTAAATTTGCTTGATGCAAATTGCCTAAGCAGTTCATCTTTGATGGGGTCTCGTAATTTGAGTTGAAACTGCTCAGTATAGCCTGTCAAATCATGGCACTTGTCTGAGAGCAGCCAAACCCCTGCCCACCTTGACATCAAATGTTCTGGGGGAAACACTGCTGTAACTGAAACTATAACTTTAACAGACTCTGTGTTGTCAACAGTGTGGTTATGACCAAATGTAGGTCACCTTTGAATGATAAGGACAAATATTATTGCAAAGGTCTAGTTCACATCCTGTCAGCAAGCACCACCAAAAGCATGCGCAGGCTGTTGTTAATTTCCTTTTGAGCAAATGGTGCTGATACAAAGTTCTATAAAGCCGTTGATGTCATGACCTCTATCTAATGGTTATGATCTTTGATTAAGATCTAATAGAGGTGAGTCTTTCACATTTAGTGTATAAGTATCTGTTAATGTGCATTTCTGTGTAAAGAGTGCTTGCGTGAGTTTTCGTTTTGATGCTTCTTCGTAAATGGCTTTATTACCGACTTACAAAAGTAAGAGTTACAAAGGTTATATATTATTACAGCTATATTACAGTTCCTTCCTTGTGCCTTTTGTTCTAGAATGGTCCGCTCCCCCTTCAGTACCGCGTGCAGCCTGCCTGGAAGCGTCTGCGTCCCGGCAGTGCCTCCTGCGTCACGTCCCCCCTCCCCCACTCGGACGGCGTCTCCGAGAGCGACTCCCACAGCGACAAGCCCCTCAGCCCGCCCGCAACGCCGCCCCCAGGCCAGCAGTCCGGCCCAGGCTCGGCCCCAGGCCAGCCCAACTCTAACTCCAACTCCAACACCAACCCTGCCCACAGTGGTGCCACTGCGGTGCGACCTCCTGTCCCCACGGCTGGCATCAACACCTCCATGAACAACAACACCAGCAGCAGCAGCAACAACAACCAGAAGAACGGCAACCATGGACCACCTGGAGAAATATAAGCTGCAGTCTTGAATTAGCTGGAGAAATTTAAGATGCAGGTTTGGACCGACTGCAGAAACAGAGATTCTTTAAGTATATATCTACTCTCTCTGGTAGAAAGCTGCAGCTGCAGTCTTGCCCAAGCCTACTACAGTGGCAGCAGCCAGAACTGCAACCATGGACCACCAGGACAAATGAAAGCTGCAGCAGTCTCGGACCAGCTGGAGAATTGTTAGGCTGCAGCTGTTCGGGATCTAATGCTCCTCAAATTCACCCAAGCCTACCGTGGCAAGAGCCGAATCTGCAGCTCGGGACCACCTGGAGAAATGTAGGCTGCAGCTACCTTGTATCTAGACTCCCCCAACCAACACCTCCCCTCATTCATCTGCACTCCAGTGTACAGTAACAGTGGCTGGGTTTTGTGACCCCAGCAAAGATCAGAAGATGAATACCTTCTGATTTCCTCAGTAGAATTACAATGGAAGAAGTCACTTGATGAGTCAAAACGTTTCCAAGCTGTCCTGTTGCCTACAACTAAACCAGTGATTGTCTATTAGAATAAGATACGTCAAGCCCCTTTGCTTCCTGGATCCATGTGACATCAGCTGGACGCCCCTTTAGGAGACCTTCCGTTAGGAGACCATTGGAGTCTTACGGTTGAGAATAAATGGATTTCCCTCAGCGCTGTAGATGGTGGTAGGGCATCTCTTATGCAAGCCGTCACCAAATGCCACAGAAAGAGAAGAAGGGGACAATACCCCCTTAAGAAGAGACCAAACTTGAGCACACTCCTTGCATTGGGTAGGAAGAGTTTGGGGTATCCTACTCTAATGCGGTACCTAAGTCTCTGCCCCATCCGGACAGCTCATGGGGCTGTGAAAGTCAAAAATTTCGATGGGCTATAATGGACTGATCAAACCTTTTTTCCGTTCCACTTCACATTCCCCCCTAGATCACACATACAGACGATCATTGACTAAACTCTTTTCACAAAGAGGGCATGGATGAATGAGACTCTTCACACACTCTACTCAAGCAAGAGCGGTAGAAAATCAGACTGAGATACTTCCATCATGGAAGGTCACGTCTGTAGGAGCTAAGTGGCAGAATCAGTTTTGGACTTTTCTTGTTTAAGCGACACAGCACCATTATTTGTGAAAATTCGCTCATTTTACACCTCCCTTTGAGTTGAATTATTAAGTTTTACCTTTCTCTATTCCTCTCAGCCGTTCTCTGAGTCTGGCGATATTGTTCCAGGTTTCTAGCTGGTCCCATCCAATTCATTGGTGCATGCTTGCTTGGAGGTACAAGATGTCTCACCAGACTCCGAGAACAGCTGGAAGAGCAGGGGAAAAGTACACCCCAGTTATTTAATTGGAGGGAAACTAGCTTCTTCCCCCCAGAAATGGCGGAATGCCGTTTTAACATATGACCAGGGCTCTAAATTAACACCAGCCAACTGGCCAAATGAGTTCAAATTCAGTTTGGCTGGCAGAAAAGGAAACTTACTAGTCACTAGTAGTAGAAAGTATATGTTTGGCTAGTAATGCTTAACATCTCCTAGCCAAATTGGCAAGTGTTGTAATACATTCATTTTATAGCCCTGCATATGACGGATGTGTTCTATGCCATCTGGCCTTCTGATTGGTCCTCTCACTGCATGAAGGGGCATTTGTGCCCTGCCCACATCATGTGATCATGGATACAGGAAGTAACTGGACTTAATTCATGGAGTGCGTCTTAATATGCGACCTTGCCTCCTCCACTTGCGCTTGTCTCCTCGTCCCGCCTCCTGGCCCCTCCTCCGTGGAGAAAACGATAAAGTTTCCCAGCTGTCAGCCTAGCCACAACAACTTTTGAGGGACTGTTTTTCATTCACCATCCCAATTTGCAAATGAGAAAAAGACTCTACAATTGAGCTTTTGCAAGATATTGAAATATAATGCTGTTGTCAGTGATGTCATCATGACGAGAAGCGAGTGGAGGAGGCAAGTGGAGGAGGCAAGGTCGCATATTAAGATGCACTCATGGCGTGCTCTCTCAATGCCCAGTGTTCTAGCCTTGCTAGGATGTGAAACGCCCAGTGATTGGATACTCTTTGGTGAACTCCGCAAGAGTATCCCATCACTGGGCGTTTCACGTCCTAGCAAGGCTAGAACACTTGACATGGAAATGGCCCATTAATCTTGGGATCTTTCCAAAATCCTAACTCCTGTCCTCCCTCGACCTGTACTTGTGGCCTCGCACACCCTGCCTCCGTGGAGAAAAAAAAAAGCTTCCCTGCTGTCAGACTAGCCGCAACAACTTTTGGGGGACCATTCCCCATTTTTAACATGCCGATTGCTAATGAGAAAATGACCTTTGTGAATTGTGCTTTTGCAAGATATTGAATTAAAATTCTGAGCAATGACGTCATCAGGAGGCCACAAGCAAAAGGGAGGATGGGAGTTAGGATATTAGAAAGAATTCCTTATCTACCATATTAATTTGACACGTGACACTCCTTTGGAGTTTTCTCTTCTGTACGTTTTTTCCCCCTTTTTATTCATTCATTCATTGGCATGACGACATTTGCGTCATCACAGGTGAATTAAAAGGGAAAAAAAACTCCAACAAGGAAAAAAAAATCCAAAACGTGTGCGAACCTTTTTTTAAGTCACTTTTTTGTTCAGCATCAGGGATTGTTCCCAAGCTAAGACACATGACTGAAATTGTAACATGGCCTTCAAGACTGAAACTACTCTGCTTTGTTGAACAGCAGTAGAGTAATAGACCAGCCATATCCATTTTTGTACACAATATGTATATAAAATGTACATAAATCTTGTATGATACAACAATGTATGTTTCGGATTGGTATGTGAGTGAAAAGGACTGAAAAATAACGATAACTTGTGAATTTTGGGACTTAACAGTTCCCTGTGTCTAGTAGCACACAGTTTAGGGAAAATTATTCAGAAATGTGAAATCGCGCCTTCAACACCACACAGCAGACGTTACAGACTTTTCCAGTATGATGTGTTTATTGTTATTTTATTTGAAGCATTGACAAGATGAATTCTTATTTATCCTATTACCGTACTCCAATGTGACAAGAGGGGACACATTCGCCTTTTGTTGTTGTCGTTTGTGGGGTTTTTTTTTCTTCTTAACTTCATGAATGCACTACAGTTAGAATGTAATCGCACATACAAGGCAGCTGACATTGTGAAACGGTATGGAGGACTGCATTTACACAGTGCATTTTTTTTGGGAATCAATCAACAACGCTAAGGCCTTTTTTCTTTACAGTTGCATCGTTCAAGAAACAAGTTCCTCAGTGCAGTATTTGACAACCTGGTTGAAAGCTACACATCACAATCATCCACAGACTTAAAAATAAAATGGCCAAGGGTGCTTGGCAAAATGAAGCATTTATGTTTATTCTCCCCCTCAACATAAATGAGGGGAAACAGGAACTGTAATACTGTACAATGCTATCAATTGTATCTACCAAACAAAAACATATTCTGTATTTATTTTATAGCACTGCATGTTACAATGTATGTTCCATAAGGCAGTAAAAAAAACCTGAGTTTTGATTCTTTGTTTTGTGATTATCTGTTGAAAGAATCCTGACATCTTAATAGATGTACTTCATGGTCGATTATGAGTCTTAAACAGAACTTCAACACAACTACCACTACTTAACAAAGGTCCTCTATGCAGATCCAGTTTATAAATACTAGGTATAACTAAAAAGAAGTCAACCATTGCCAATTCATGGTTGAGACTGCACATCTCTGGGTTAGCTGCGTTTACATTTTGTGTGTGTGCTTTGGCTCCTTTCTTGTAAGTCTTAGGACGGATTAGGCCACTTTGTATATGTTAAATGGGTGTATTCCATGAACAGTGTTAAGCGATAAACCTGGCTAAGTTAACCTACAGACAATTGTGAACCTAGATATCCCACAGATGTGATTTCATTAAGAAAATGAGCAGTTCAGGCTCTTCTATGGTGTGATTTACCACAACCTCAAGGTTACTACCTTCACCTGGTTTACTACTGAGCCAGGTTCTTGGGGAAAACTCCCCAGGTCCACTATGCAAGAGTGAGCTGCCATGACTGACTCCAGATCAGTATTATGTGCTACCCAACCACCAACTGAGGCCCCTGGTGGGTGTGCGAAGTTGAAACCTGATCCTTAGGTATGTCTCCGGCATAAACATTCGAGAGACGGTCATACGTAGCAGCAGACTTGAAATCTTAACATCAAACGATATATCGTACAACAATATGTGCAATGTTTCAGTTCAGTTTCAGTTCAATGTAGCATTTATGTATTTTAATTTTAGCATTCAACACTATTAATGACCGTTTCCCCATTTACAGTTAAGAAGCTTCTAGCGCCAAGACATTCTTAAGACCCTTTTAAAGGCTCCCGTAAAAGCAAAGCTGTTTTTTCAAAATGCTAGCTTCACCTCCATTATTGGTGCTACAATGCAGCATTGATGCATTTGATGGAACTACTTAATGCTATTACTAGTGATGTGATACTTTGATGGTCAAGGAGAGTAAAGAGCACTCACAAACAAAAGCCAGTGAGCTGCCGTGGTGGTGAGTAGACCAGTTTAGTTAATGGGCGAGATATATTTAAAAAAGGTGTTTTAGTAACCAGTCAATAGCAGAGCTCTTTTCCAATAAACTAGAAAAGGCGATTTCAATGCAAAATATTTTTAAATTTTGATTTCAGATGTGAAACAAGGACACTTGTAACTGTTTTTTGTAATTTTGTAACCAAATTCAAACAGTGATTTTTCTGATACTGAGAAACAAAACAAACATGTCAAGTTTAGGATATTTTTGAGAAAGAATATACAGCACTTTTGAAAAAAAAAAGTTAAAATATACAGTAGTTATGTATAGTGTATATAATGTCTATGCACCAGCCCAGATGACTCTCTTCTTATCTACACAGTTTGAATCAGAATTCTGTGTGTTGTTTTTTTAGCAGCTACAGCCCATAGATGGCAGCAGAGTGAATTTCAGGTGTTGAACTGATATAACAGTAGGCCTACGGTAGTAATTATAGTATAACAGAATAATAATCGACATAACATGCTAATCCTGTTCACCGAAACATTATATTAATACATACTCAATACATTATATATACTGTGTATTTGGTAGAAAATCAAGAATGATACACATTGTTTCATCCCAAAACAGCGTCTGTTAACAAAAATATATCTTTGCATCAAAATACACAAAAAGAATTTACATCAGGACGACTTCCGCAGGACGAAATCCTTGACGGAGCGGAAGATGACTTTGAAGTGCGTGCCGTCGCAGTAAGGGGGGTTCCCCGTCTGCTTGCAGCCACAGAGCATGGCCGTGGTGTCCTTCTCAGGGACGAAGCGGAGAGGCGGCAGGTCCGGGGCAAATTTCTTGTGGGCGCCATCGCAGAACGGCTGCCGTAAAAAAAAACAACAACAAAAAACAAAAACAACAGATGTGGGTTAGCTGTGATGCATGTGGTTCAGTGACATTTGCAGTAGCACAAGTCAGGGCGGCGCAACGACAACCAATGCCATTATTGTATGGATTTTTGTTGGGTTGTTTGTTTAAGTGGACTATCTAAGAAGCATAGTCATCGCAGCATATCAACCATCATCAAGTTCTTATGGGAACCATTAGCTGTGATGTACAGGGGTTGGACAAAATAACTGAGACACCTGTCATTTTAGTGTGGGAAGTTTCATGGTTCAAGTGGACCAGCCTCACCTGTTTCTTGCTATGGCCACATGCACACCAGGAGTGGCGCTTCCCTCCCGTCAGCTTCACGCGGTACGGCAACTTAGACGCCACGGCAGGCTTAGACTTCTGGCTGCAGAGCTGGGTAAGCACACACACAGTACAGAAACATGATTCAATTGAATATTTGTCATCTCCAAATAATGGCTCAAATACTCTGCTTGAAGGGTTGGAATATAGTATAACAGGCCCAGGAAGCACATCACCCACATTGACAAGAAGCTTCACTGGTTCCCCATCAAAATCCTATGTAACCTCCAAAGTCCTCCTCCTGACTTATACATGTATCCTCTGACTGGCAACCAGGGGAGCTGACAGCTTTGGCTAGGCCTGGGACAAAGTAATTTAGTAAGCCCCCCCTTACTCAATACATGTAATGCAATGTAATTGAGGACCCAATTTGGTGGCCCTCCTACTCCTGACTACCCCCTTTGTCCCCTCGTGGACTTCCCTGCTGGCACCCCATACCACCCAGGGACGGAGCTATATTGCGGGGGAAAGCAAGGCATTTGCCCCTGGGCCCTCCCATATTATGACCTTGACGGTGGTAATGGGGGTTACCCCCATCAGTGTTTTACCTTGGGGCCCTGTGTGCAATTGTTCCGCCACTGGTTCCACATAGGGTTGCCGTCCGTTGAGATACGTACTTAGAGATAAAAGCACGGGTTCTGTATTGAGCTGAGACGGGGCACAGGACGTTAAAGTGTAACTTTTGGCAATTTCAACATGCAGTTGTAAAGCTCACACTACCCTGAACTTGTAGGAAATTACATCTAAGAAATATTTTTTTCAACAAAGAAGTCTCCCGTACTTTTTTCATTGATAGTTGGCAACCCTACCCCCACACCTCCTGAGGTCCCTGTGGTCCTCATTCAAGGAGCAGCTGGGGCATCCGACCCCCACAGAAGACTCAGGGTGTGCATTCCATAGAGGTAGAAAATAACACTATAGGTGACCCCGCCCCCCTTTTTACGGCAATTTGTACCGGCCATTATCTGTAGGTAGATCAGAGAAATGGAAATTAACGGAGAACAAGGCTCACCTCTGTCAAAAATGGCTTAATCATGTGAAAATGTCCATCAACACACTATACAATAGTTGAAGTGTGTTGCAAACTATGTTCATAAAGTATATAATTAGATTTTTAAATGTATTTTATCGACTCATATGATTTAAGTAGATATTTAGCCTGACATTTCAAATCTGGTCTTTGATTAATGTGTTACTTCATATTCACACAGTTTTAGTAATTTTTTTGACAAGGGTGGGCGTGTTTCTCCATTGATTTTCATCAAAGTCTGTTCCCATAAGTCCCATCACTCGGCGGCCATCTTGGCTACGCCTCAAACTGACTATTTGAGATTAGTCAGTGATGGGGTAGGCCTATATAAGAATGAATGGGGGAAATAATGTTGTGTGACAGTGGGACAACACAGCGATACACAACTCATATGGTTGGAATCACAATGAAAAACTGGGTTTAATGGCCGTCTTAGAATGACCGAAACATGAAAGTAACACTTTAAAACAGCGTTTTTCTTTATGCTATTTTTGATCTGCGCATGCGCCACATTCCACGACAACGTTCTGTTTTGCGGCAGGTGGGAGCAAGTTGCGTGGACTTCACCCATAGAGGTAGAAAATAACACTAGAGAGGACACAGCAATTTGCGACAGCACTGGGAAATGGCAGCTGGAGCTTCCTAACTTCCGTAGGTAGTGTAGGTACCTTCGGGCAATGCAAGTCAATGGAGAACACGCCCACCCCTGTCAAAAAATTGACTAAAACTGTGTGAATATGAAGTAACACATTAATCAAAGACCAGATTTGTAATGGCAGGCTAAATATCTACTTAAATCATATGAGTCGATAAAATACATTTAAAAATCAAATAATATCTTTTATGAACATAATTAGCAACACACTTCAACTATTGTCCTTGTATAGTGTGTTGGTGGACATTTTCACATGATTAAGCCATTTTTGACAGAGATGAGCCTCGTTCTCTGTTAATTTCCAGTGCTCTGATCTACCTACAGATAATGGCCGCTACAGATTGCCGTAAAAAGGGGGGCGGGGTCCTCTATAGTGTTATTTTCTACCTCTATGACTTCACCTCTTCCGGCCGGCTGTCAAACGGGCATCCATTCTCCGGTCATCGTACAGAAAAGACACTGGATTTATTTTCTGATAGCCAAAGCAGTAAGCACAATGGTCGTCCCTGCTCATCAGTAATAAAAAAAAATAGGCTATTGAATAAATTAATGATGTAGGCTTGCCTGCCTCAAAATTGGTGTTGATATCATGTTGTTGCCTAAACTGATAATAGCTATGAGGTGAAAAATATAAGAAAAAAAAGCTCAACTGATCAAAGTGCAGACTTGCTCCCGTTTTGCTTTTTCTTTGTTTTCAACCATAAGAAAAACCACAACTGGTGTGCACATGTATGCACACGGCCGTTTTTGTTTCCGTGATTATATCTGTCCCTTTGTCTTGCACCTGCATTTTGGATGGGCGCAGAAAGGTGATTAATGGTCGAGTTGCGCTCTCTGCCCAATTCACAATGAAGTTTCCACGGACGGCAAACAAACCACATGGCCGCCAGCAAACAAACCGATTATGTACGAGCAGTCGTAAAGTTTACGTTTGCACTTGCGTCGAGGCGTCGAGACGATTGGATAAGTGACAGCGCAGCTCAGCAAGCAACCAGACAGGTTAGGATAAGATAAGGTAAGACAGATAAGGCGGCGGGCCAGAAATCCTATCTTGCAAGTTCGTCGGAGTGATCAGGTGGCAACTTGGTTTTTGCTCATATATATCCATCAGAGTGTATAAATCAACATTCTAAGTGTTGCCATCGTCAAAAGTTGCACATTATAAAAAACAAAGGTTGAAATAGCGATTTTTGGTAATGTAGGAATGTAATTAAAATTGACCTCTTCAACAAGAAAAGTGTCACCAAATACATTTGAAGTGATGCACAAGAGCAAAACTTCACATATAAGTGTGTATTATGCCTATCAATATTTCTTTATGGGTGTAATGGCAGTCAGGCATAGCGCCACCATGTGGTAGGTAATTGAACTGCTTGAAATGCACTGCAGCTACTGTTTATTCCATATAGGAAAATGTGGTGAAGTTGATGTGTAGATTCTATTAAACATGGCCTATGAGTGAAATGGCAGTCAAGCATAGCGCCACCATTTGGTAGGCGATTGAACTGCTTGAAATGCACTGCAGCTCCTGTTAATTCCATATAGGAAAAAGTGGTGAAGTTGATGTGTAGATTCTATTAAACATGGCCTACTTTGTGAATGGTTTGTTGATGTCTTGTAAAATAAGGAAATTGTGTGTTGACAAACTTACCACAGGTAAACTGTTCATTGTTAATTCAACATTCATTGCCCGACATGAATGATAATTAGCAGATCATGGCTGATTGTAATTATGAACACAAAACACATGATCACAACTTAGTTACTGTCTTTTACCTTTGCATGACTGTTTCACTCAAGACTGATAGACACAAGGTAGAATACAGTAGGCCTAATTTCCAATTATGGGCCAAAGGTTTTCACAAAATTGAAAAAGACAAAATTCTAAACATTTTAAGTAAGACTCTATTATTAGTTGTATAGTATTATTATGATTTATAGTTATGATAATTATGCAAATATACAAATATAAATCCAAGGTGGTCACAATTTTTCAACATGGCCACCCTCTCCACTTGTAAAAAAGGCCTGGAATAGTTCACTTAATGATGCAAGCATGCAATTTGGCACAAAATGTTAATCAGAATCCACTCTTTGAAAAAAGGGTGCTGGCCTCAGGGAATTCCAAGATGGCAACCTTCCACCAATGACTCCTTAGCCTATATTAACTGATTTGCAGTACAATTATTTTAAGAAAAACAAATTTGATCACTATCCTATCATACAGTCTGACCAAAAAGATCTGCTATTTTTGCACGATGGCATTTTTAAAGCAAAACAACATAAATATTATAAGCTTAAGTGTAGTCCATAACAAAATCTCGAAAAGAACTGTGTAAGGATGGACAGTGGACAAATAAGACATGTAGCATTTGCACCCGTCTGAGCCATTCTCTACTCTCTGTAATGGGAGACCCAATTACCCAGAACACTTTCAATTAGTTTCCTATCCCCAGTCAGCTGGATTTTCTAACTAGTCTTGGCCTTATCAGCAGATATATTCCAAAAAACTTTGAACAGCCTCATTTCCCATCCTCCGACAAGTCAAGTGGAGTGTACTGACTACTCATTGGTGCTTTGATGCATTGGTGGCTTTTAAATTCCACTGAGGAAATTGGCAAAGGTGTTGTTATCCAAATTGACAAGTTGGGGGAACCCACAGCTATTTTCTTGTTAACTACACAGCATTTACAGTCCTTCCATTTGGGCCAAGTTGTACAGTAGGTAAGGACATTGGAATGTTTGGCATGATGCTGTGCTGGAAACATGAGACCCTACATCTCAGATAGAACTGATTGTGTTTGATATCTTTGACCAAGTCAACTTTGATGATGTTGAGATTTTCCTGAGTAAGTTGGGAGCTGTATATCTTTTGCCGTCTGCATCAGACTTGGTACAACCAAAACTCTCTCTGAATGAGATAGGACTACATGGTCCTAGGAGGAAGCCAATAGCCACATCTTTTCCCATGCTAAATTATGGTAAGGCAGATCGCCGAACCACGTCTGTGTAATAATAAAAGAAAGTTAATGCATGGAGTGACCTTTTCTTACTTTTCCCTGCCAAATTATACCAATGGCAATTTTCTCCACTCAAGTCTAGATGTGCAACATTTAAGGCTGATGTGTGGCCAAACCCAGAGCCTTCAATTCATTGTCATCCACAAACTTTACAACACAATTGCACAAGAGAAGGCCTAATACATGCTGTTCTGCCATGCTTTTACATGCTGTGACATGGTCACAGCCTTCAAAACCAATGATAAAGGAAAGTAGTGGAATGAGAGATTCAGCACTGCAGATTGTATGAGTGATGCGAGCCATTAACTATTTTGCAGAAAGGCCATGTGAAGACATCCTTCCAACAGCAGCAGCACTGATACAACACACTACATAATATGCAACAACACACTACATAATATGCAACAAATCACGCAGAGTGCCTGTGGGTTTTGAAGCATATGACCAGAACTCAAAGAAATGAAATCCAACTGACGGGAGAAGATTGGCAAAGAATGAACAGGGCAGCCATTGCAAAGAGTAGTAAAAGTTTGGTAAGTGCGGCAGGTGCACATGCCTCAGGCTTGGTCTTATATGCATAGTCTAGTGAAGCTGCACATGTGAAGTACAGTTCTGCTTAATCCTTTTACTTCAGTCCTGTCAAGATTTTGACATTATATTGTGCAGTTTTAGTATTTGTGACTGATGTTTTTGAATAAGAAATCACATATCCTTTTCAGACTGTAACATGTAGCCTATACAGTATTGTTCTTCAGTAATTTGTTGATTTCATTGAAGTAATTGCATATATGTTAGTTAGCATTAGTAATTGTTGGTGGAGGGGATAGCATCTCGAAACGTGTGAACAATGTTGTTGTTTCAAAGAGTATATTCTAATGAACAAGGGTGCGAAATTGCATGCCAAAATTTCATTATGTGAACAGTTCTTGGTCTTCTGAGGTGGGTGGCCATCTTGAAAAATGGTGGCCACTTAGGATTCTTTTGGTGGCCATCACACTTTTTAAAAGGGTGTATTCTATAGAACATTTGTGCCAAATTGAATGTTTGCATCACTAAGTGAACGATTCTTTGCCTTATTTATAAGTGGAGAGGGTGGCCATTTGGATTTTATCAAAGGTCAATGCTCTTCTTTCAAAAGTGGATTGTAGGTAACATTTGCAGTATTTCATGCTATCATAATTAAAGCTATTCTTGGCCTCATTATAAGTGCAGATGGTGGCCATCTTAAAATATGGCTGCCAGCTTGGATTTTCTGCGTGGCCAAGGGCATTTTTTTTTTTAAAAGAGTGCACACTAATGAACATTTGTGCCAAATCTATACGTGCACTTTTCTGTGCACTTACCGGTATATACAGTAAATAAGGTAAAAACCGAAGTAGCGCCCCCTGTGGTGGCCAAGGGAGCAGGTTTATGCCCTGGCAACAGACAGATTTGAATTCAGCACCCCCAAATTGACCAAGTACACATATTTTTAAGTTGCCACTAAGAGGTCACAACAAAACTCATTTTCCAGATGAGCTATGATTTCTGGTCCGCAGCCCATATTTTGGTGTTTTCTTCCATCTTGAGTCTAGATTGTAATGTATATGTATGTTGTTCGATAATTCAACAAACTAGCTGTCATGTTTAGAGAAAAACATGGCTTGAAGTAAAGAAACAGTCCAAAACCAGCATTTTAAGTCAGTTTGAACTAGCCCCCTGCACACATCCCCCCCCCCACCCCCCCCCACACACACACCAAGTCTTCAGTTTCATGGAAAATGTTGTTACAAAGCAATCTGTAAAATGTTATAACTGAACAGGAAAGAAAACTTTACCCATAAATAAGCAAAAATGAATATAGCGCCCCTTGTGGTGGCCAAACGTGCAGGCTGACGCCGTGGCAACAGGCAGATTTGGATTCAGCACCCCCAAATTGATCAAGAAAACATGTTTTTAAGTTGCCACTAAACGGTCACAACGAAACTCATTTTCTAGATGAGCTATGATTTCTGGCCCGCTGCCTAGGTGGGAGTGACACCGGCAAACGCCATATTCGCGTAGCCAAATGCTCTCGTTCATTCCTATGGAAGGTTTCATGAGTGATTCGTCTCGTATAAGACCGTCTCTGCTTGCATTGACTGAAGGTGCCTACACTACCTATGGAAGTTGGGAAGCTCCATGTGCCATTTCCCAGTGCTGTCACAAATTGCCTCTAGTGTTATTTTCCACCTCTATGGTGCATTCCAATATGCAACCAACCTTGCATACTCCACTTGGGCTTGTGGCCTCACGTTTTGCTGATGTCCCGCCTCCGTGGAGAAAACAATAAAGTTTCCCCGCCTAGTCACAACAATTTTTGGAGGACTATTCTTCATTCACTATCCAGTTTGCAAATGAGAAAATGACTTTACAATTGAGCTTTTGCGAGATATTGAAATATAATGCTGTTGCCGGTGATGTCATCAAGACGCATTACTTCCTGGTACGAGGCCACAAGCACAAGTGGAGGACGCAAGGTTGCATATTGGAACGCACTCAGAGTCGTCGGTGACAGAGCCTTCAGTGTTTCTGCCCCCTCCACCCTTTAGGACAAACTAGAAACTAGCCCTCCACATCCAATATTCCCCTTCACTGGCACCACATGTTTCCACAGAGGCCCATGTCTACAACTACACCTTTACCCCACAGAAACATTTACTATATGCACACGTTAGACGTAAGCTCATGTTTGCGTTGTGTTTTCGACAGCGTGACGATGAGACGTGCAAGTGGAAGCAACAAAACCTGTTACACCTACATGACATGTCAAGAAGGTTTGGATATTGAAAGGTGCAAGGTAAAGCAATCATTATTATTAATATACATGGACAAAATATAGAGAGAGCTACTGTATGAAGACTGACGTTCAAGCTTATCAGATAGCAGCACTTTCCTACACATCCAGTAGGCTATCACTGTGGGGCGAACTTCAGATCTGACAAGAGTGACAAATCACCTGTGGTACAATTCCACCTGTGACTCTACAAAACAACCAATCAGACAGGTTTATGGACCATATCAACCGTAAAAAGGCTCAAGCAGCACTTGTTTAGGGCTCAATCAATTTTCTTTTCAGGTATGTTTTGAGTTGTATAATAAGATCAACAAACAAAAAACATTTAGAGAATATTTTCCCTCCCCCAGTATGCATTTTCTTACTATAGGAAAGTATGAAGTACAGAGTGATTGCAGGGCAGGCAGCAAGAAGTTTGGAAGCGAAGGACGAAACGTCAAATTAGGAATGGCATTGCTTGGAATCACTAGACCTGCAGCAAGCAAACCAACTCGCATTTGTTTACATTTTTTCTCATTACACTCATTATTTCATCCCCCCTCAGTCACTTCAACTGCCACTTTGCTGTACTTAAGTCTCCTCCCGAGTTATCCTAGGCCAACTATAGGCCTAATGGGTTCATATTAGTCCAAAGGTCAGGTGTTACAGTATAATGAAGACCAAAGGGTATATCAAACCAAGTCATTCCTTTTACTGCTCCCTGCTATTTGCTTAAAAGGGTGTGCCAACGACAAGCCAATTCATTTGTTTGGGGCAACTTATCATAACAATCCTTTGTGCCCTGAAGTCGTAAAAAGGGAGTGGCTAGTATTTTACCCCAAAGACATTCTTTATGGAGCTTGGTCTCCAAATTCTTTGCACAGCTGAAGAGGCCTACTTTCTGTGTCTCAGATGGCGCACTTGTGCACTTCGGGCACTGTTTTTAGTGCGTAATGAATACGCCACACACACTAAAACATGAACACTGAAGTGCACAAGTGCACCATTAAAAATTAAGCCTATATGACTGTCTAGAACTACTTTCATTTTGTGATGCTTCCTGTCTTGTCTGTCCCCTAGCACAGTGTTTCCCAACCAGGGGTACGTGTACCACTAGGGGTACGCGAGCACACTGCAGGGGGTACTTGGAAAATTTTTAATTTTAACAAATACATGGAGCATAGTCACACTGCAATAGAAACAGTGATGTAAAACATGAGTTAGGGGGTACTCCTGGCACAACGAAAAGGCTTAGGGGGTAGGCCTAAATGAGACACATAAGGTTGGGAAACACTGCCCTAGCAAACCAAATAGTCCACCCACAACCCCCATGCGCAACTGCCAATGCGCACGACCCAAAAAAGTGGCCAAAGAATTCGGCATAGACCTACATAAGACGTGATAAATTACATGTGTAAACCCCCAATTCACGCCACCTGAACAGTGCCTGTAGGCACCAGATAACATAACAAAAAGACTGCTTGTATATAAGAACAACCCATTTACTTACCCTTGATGCAGTGAGGCATACCACCCAGGGTCGCACCGAATATGATAAGAAGTAACATTTTGACGCCACCAAAGAATTCATTCTCAAGGCAGAGTAGTGATTGAACCGTCCTCCAATAACCCTCCCAGGTAGTGCACCGGTGGAAAACGTGCAGTTTGAATCCACCGTTTTGTATCTTTACGCACAGTAGAAAATAGCGAGTCAGACAGTTGAACGATTAAACTACTCCCGTTTTCAGTTCTTTGCAACACAATTGCTATCTCGCGTGCGACGACTGACGACCTTCCAAGACACAGCTGCTTGGATGTTTACAAAGTCATTAGTCTTTCCAACTACTCGTGCTTCCGGTAAATGGAACATGGCCCAGCCCCTAAGCACGAGGAGGCTGGCGCTTAAACCAACCACAGAATTTGAGACTACCACAACCAGCCAATGGCAACTGAGAATGGCACAGCCACACGTTTTCAATGATACATTGAAAAATTACAGGGTTTTATTATGGGCCTATAGGCTACGGTACCCAATCTCATTGTCTACCTAATCTTACAATTTTCACTCACTCACTGCATATGTGAAGTGTGTGTGTGTGTGTGTGTGTGTGTGTGTGTGTGTGTGTGTGTGTGTGTGTGTGTGTGTGTGTGTGTGTGTGTGTGTGTGTGTGTGTGTGTGTGCGTGTGTGTTTCTCCTGTGTCCTTGGATCTGGATCTGTGTGGTGTGTGTGTGTGTGTGTGTGTGTGTGTGTGTTTACTTAATATCCAGAAAACATTGGTCATATGCAGAAATGTAACTATTCTTATTCTTTTTGACAACAAAAACTGTCAAAACAAGACTTCGTTCAGGTTTTTATTTTAATTTTATTTTTATCTCTGATAACAGTAAAAAGTGACACCATGATGAGAGCCCTGCATATGGGGCTGAAAACAGCTGAGAATATACGGTATATATGCATTACATAATAAACAGTAGATCAAAACCATACAACAAAAAATGTTCAAATAAAACCATATCTATACAGCCACAGTCAATTATAAATTTAAAAGATATACAGGGAAAACGTTGTGCTGGTGTATTTAACAAGATACAAGTTGAAGACATGAGGGGAAACACAGTCGAATTACTTTCGTTTGGTCCCAAACATCCTAAATATTTCTTTGGGCTTTTTGCCTTTAGTTGACAGGACAGTGAAGGTAATGACAGGAAGCGAGTGGGTAGAGAGAGACGGGGAAGGGTCGGCCACATGGCAAACGAGTGCCCTACCGTTTGTGCCACGTTAGGGCCTGTCCCAAACATTGTGAGGTTTGGGCACATCCATTCGTGACAATGTAGATCTGCAGTGACGTTCTGTTCATACACTGGCTTTCCTCCAAGGGTGGCGATTCCAGGAACAGGGGCAATACAAGCAGGGCTCTAAAGAACAAATGCTGACTGGCTCACCAAGTCACACCAAGTCCTGAAGCAGCAGGCTATGTGGGCGGCTGTAGCGCCTACATAGTGTACCTGGTGTGTTTGGTGTTCTGTGGGCGCTGGTAGCGTGGTTTGGGCGGGCTGCGAGCTCTGCGCGGTGGGCCCTTGCGCTCGTAGCCGTTGGACGAGTGGTCGTCACGGTGTGAGTGCAGGGAGCGACTCCTGTCTCGCCGCTGCTGGCAGACAGACAGGTGGAGTGAGACAGGGGAGTGAGAGGGAGGGAGGAGTGTGTGTGAGTGTACAATTTGACTCTGACTTTTGAGTGGGAGTACAGTAAGTGAGACAGGCAATCAAAAGAAGCACTAGCTTAAGTCAAGGACCCTGCATAGAGAATATTCACTTCACTTCACTGTGATGAGTTTGACTGGGTCTAGAATTGCAAAACAAGGTAAATAAACATTGATGGTCAGTATTTCTAAAAGTCAGACAAGGCATCTAAACAAAGGAATAAAAATGCAAATAGTGACAAAAGAAAGATAGTGAGGCATACCTGTAGTCCATAGCCAGGCTTCTCCAGGCGAAAATTTAAAGGGGTACGGGGAGAATTGTCCCTGGCACGCGACCTATAGGAGAAGGGAGGAGAGATGGAAAGAGAGCAGATACATGCAAATTAAGGGTGTGACGAGACACTCATCTCACGAGACGAGACGAGACACGAGATTGGGTTCACAAGATTTTCAGAAAACTAAATGCCAAATCATATGACTGGAGAACAGACTTTTATTTGTAGAGTTTCATGAACAGTTGTACATGCATTTTTAAGGGTTTTATTTAGGGGAGGGCAAACATGAAAAAAGGTGCTCATTACAATAAGGTATGATAAGGCATCATAGAAAGCTTTTTAAAAATCTCTCAACATCCTGCAGCCCTTGGCCGAACTTCTCCTTCTGTTCCTGCTATTGCAACAAATACATCTACTTCACACACACAAGAAAAAATTTAATTAAATTACAGGCTTATATCCAGACAGTTACATCGAGACAGTTGTGTTTTTTTACTTTAAAAAGCAGTGAGGGGAGCTGGGAGTATGTCTGGTTACCGTGGTTTCCGGTCATCATCGTCATCGTCAGAGCTGTCGCTGGAAGAGGCGCTCCTCCTCTTGTGCTTCTTCTCCTTCCTCCTCTCCCTCTTCTCCTCCTTCCTCTCCGTCTTGTCCTTCTTCCTCTTCTTCTTCTTGGACTTCTTGTCAAGGTTTTGTTGAAGCTGTTGGTGGGGGTAGACAACAAAATAATTTTGTGCTTGGAGGCCTACTTAGTGAAAGCGTGAAGTGAAAGCCCAACTGGGAAACTCCAACTCTCATTGTCATTGTGACACAGGGCTCCACAACACACAAGTGCACGTTGCACACAATAAATTTGCATTTATGCCTCACCCGTGCAAGGGGGGCAGCCCTCAATGGCGCCCGAAAGGGAGCAGTACGGCAGGACGGTACCATGACGCCCTAACCGCTTACCCACGACTGCCATATAAGCAGTTTAGAGGCAGTTCGCATGAATATTTTTTGAAAATGCATTAGTTTTGGCCTCTTTTTTACACGTAATGGAGTTTTTTATTTTTACCCACCGGTCCTGTTTACATGTAGACGGATAAAAGAAATGTCCACATTTGAAAATATCCAAAATACGTGTTACCAGCACCTTAGTGTGCACAATGTGTATCACAGTGGAAGCTTGTCTATCTAAACACACATGGCACTGATACAAGAAAAGAAAGATAGTGATGCATACCTGTAGTCCAAATGCCAGGCTTCTCCTGGCTAAACCTCAGAGGTTTATCTGGAGACCTGTCCCTGGGACGGGACCTATACGAGAAGGGAAGAGATAGAAAGAGAGCAGATACATGCAAATGTAAACATAGTACAACATAGGCTCTTTTCTATAATCCTAACTCTCGTCCTTTGGGCTTGCGGCCTTGTGATGATGATGCAACTCAAAGATCATTTTGTCATTTGTCAATAGGGATGTTGAGTGGAGCAAAGTCACCCAAAAGTTGATGTGGCTAGTGTAATGATCGCCCTACAGGGATGGCCAGATCCTTTACACCAGGCTGACAGCAGGGAAATACAGAAATGGGGCATCAGCGAAGCAAAATCTTCATAAGAGTAAGAGGATGCAGATCCCACCTCTCTGAGGCCAGGTGCAGGACAAAGGCGCATCTGATAGTGGTAAAAGTCTGCACGCTGTAGCTCAGCTTTGAAATTTATTTAGGTCATACAACGTTTCGAGTCAACAGGGTCTTCATCAGGCATGTTCAATGAGTTCAGAGAGAGAGAGAGAGGGGGAGGGATGGAGAGTTCTCCCCTTGACCATATCCAGAACTTCCAGATGACATCAACCACAAAATCACATACGGTATAAAAAGCCCTGTAAAACTGTATGGGTATTTTGTCTTTTGCCTTTGGTCGCTTTTTGCCTTTGGTCGGTTGCTGATGCTTTTCTCTCTTCTGCGGTGGGGCCACCTTCCTGTTTGCTTGGTTGGCTTTTAGCGGAGAAGGGGGGGGGGGCTTTTTTAGTTCTACTTTTTTCATATAGAGCTTTGATTTGATGCATTTGCGTTTTTTACTTCTTTTGAATTTTTAGTTCTTACTTTGCAGACAGTAGAGTAGCCTCTTAAAGAGTAGGAGAGTTATTCAATTTGTACTAGATTTTTGTAAACCTGCTGCTAAGATAATAAACCGAAGACCAGTTGGGTCGATGCGCAAAGTTGAGCCATAAGGTGAGCTATTTTTTTATCTCTCTTTCAGGTGAAGGTAGAGATGGCGTCCACGTCTTGGTCTTACTTGAGAGTTTCGCTCGGTGCGTAATTCCAAACAAAAATGCAGAGTGAAGAAAAAAGGAGTCGCACACAGGAGCTTGATGCTGTTCAGTGAAACTGTATTAAAAGCTGAAAAATAAAGAGACGGGCTAGATGATGATGGGCTAGACCCGAAACGTTTGCATCCCATTTTTTTGTAATAAGGTCAACCATGATTTTTCTATAGATAGCTTGTGGTTGATATAAAATATAAAAATGATCAACAACAATAAATACTAAAATATTTGCAGGAATATGCAATCTGTCATTAGAAGAAAGAATCCTGTACCTGTCCAAGATCATGAACATATTCCAAAGAAAGAGAGGGTACAAATACCACCAGAGAAGTGCAAGAAACTCGTTGATGAATACCAAAACCTTTAGAGGCTCTGTCTAATGGTGTGCAATCAACCCGTTAGGGAGGGGTGCCAATATTCCTGCATATTCCTGCTTGTTTTTGTTTGAAATTACAAAATGCATTTGGAAAAAAATACTTCGCCATTCTAAAAATCTTTTGACCTTCAATTAAAAGATCCTGGTGGTAAAAGTTGTGGTAACACTTTATTTTAGGGTTACATCTATAAGCAGTAACACATACAATGTTAATGCCTGTATAAGTAACTTGTAAGAGATGTACTAAGCAAAATCGAACATTTGTTAGGCATGTATTCGCAAATATCTTGTTCATGCACAATTAAGGGTTTATCACTGATATAATCTTAGTAAGGACCAGTAAGACTGTATATTTCCATTTATTTTGTAAATAAAATTAAGGGGTGGCAATACTAACTGGCGGCGCTGTATCAGGACACCGTGTTCTTGGTGAGTAGAGATATTTTTTATTCGCAGGGCAGGGGAAGATAAATTCTACTAAAAAGAGATTTACTGGTTTAGCCTAATCAAAAGTAAGTGTGACAGCTGATTTGAATGTGCATGCCTACTTACTTAAGGAACTGGTATTAAAGACCAAGAAAAGCATTTTTCTTTGTAGGCCTACTTTAAAACTTATTTACACAAAGGTCTGGGCTGGCGGTGCACCAACTAAAAACAGGGGCAGCTTTGAGTTTGTGCATATCAAAAAAAAGGAACCAAGGTTTACGGGTATTTCTGAAACAAAGGTAGGCCTACCGCTGCCAATACAATTAAAATAGAACAACCAACAATAACCAATAAACAAGTACCTTTTAAGACGACTCCCGATCCAGTTTGCTTGTACCAAGTACATTATCAAGAGATCAAGCAACCAAAGGAGGTGATGGGTTTTCCTGAAACAAAGGTACCAATACAAAACCAAGAATAAAAAAAACAATCAAGAATAACCAATAAGCAAGTACCTTTTCAGATGACTCTCAACCCTGTTTGCTTACCAAGTACATTATCAAGAGATCAAGCAAAGGAAGTGACAGGTATTCCTGAAACAAGGGTATCGCTACCAATACAAAAAACAAGAATAAAAAACAACCAAGAAAACCCCAATAAGCAAGTACCTTTTCGGACAACTCCCAACCCAGTTTGCGTACCAATTACGCTCACAGCTCGAGCTGTATCAAAACCCAATAACCAAGGCCAATGAACCGTTTTGTGAGGAAGTATTCATACCACTGAATTAGCTGCCACCAATAAGATACCAGTGATCTAATGAGTGGCTGTTCAGTATGCTATTCTTAAGACTGTTACACAAGACCAGGAAACCATACTCTCTGTGAGTGGGGTGTTCTTTTCCTGTCGAGCGAGGCGAATAGCTTTGCTGAACCCAAGATATTAACAAGGTGACAAAGACAGAAAGTGAAGAGCTACCTTTAGTGAAGCAGAAAACCTTGTATCCACTTAAAAATATAGGAGAAATATAGAAAATAGACCTGTTAGCCACTTTGATCCAGAAAAACAGATAATACAAAGATGATCAAATTAAGCAATAGTTATAAAGTAATGAAACATTTCTATTAGAGATGCACAGGATCCAAGATCCGGTTCCGGATCCGGCAGGATAATAGGGTTTTTCACAGCATCCGGATCCGGCAGGATCTTAAGCAGTGGATCCGGTATCCGGCAGTTACCTAAAAATCAGGATCTGGTGCATCTCTAGCCTAGGTTTTTCACAACCCCAATTGCTGCATGGAGTGAAAGAACTTTGGAAGCGGCCAGTGCAGGCAGTGTGGCAGTAAGCCACTGAGTCTAAAAAATTGTTTGAGCCAACGTAATAAAAGGGCCCACGTATGCGAGTAGGCTATGTGTTTCAACCCTTTCGTAGGATCTGGTATCCGGTTCCGGATCCAGCAGGATCTTAAGCAGTGGATCCGGTGCATCTCTAATTTCTATATAAGATCATAGACATATGCATAATAATAACACCAAGAAAAATAACAATAGTATTTAATACACAAGTCAGTGCGGGCATCCTTCTGTTCCCCTCTTTTCTTTTTTCCTGTTTTTCCTCACAAATATATAATATATAAGAAGTCAATTCATTTTGTTCACAGGTGATATGATGAGAAGACAGCATCAGCAGAAAAGGTAGCCTGCCCTACAGTAAGAAACTAGCCTGGCAAAACAGCCTAAATGTGAGATAAAATGTGAATATTTAGTCTGGCCCCGCACAATGAGACATCAGAAGATTGTTGATGGAAACAACCCGTAGTTTTTCAAACTGTGTCTGTGCCTATTGGCCAATGCTTTGTCGTCACTCCCTCAAAACTCTGTCCGCATTGCATCCAAAGATACAAAACAAATCAAAACAAATCTCCAACATTGTGATTGGCCAGCCAGTTTCAGGGCCTGGGGCACTCATCATTCTCACACACAGATTGCGAACCACAAAATGCAATCCTATTGAGAATCCTTGGCAGGTGCCGGAGAAGACTTTTTGCGTAGTGGTGGTAACTCTATTATAACCTTCATTTTGCACTAGTATAGTGTTCATTCAGCTCTAACATGCCCACATTTTTAGTACCAGCTCAAATCTCAAGAACTTGAATGCAGCGCTCCAGGACACAATGGGTTAATAAATTATACTCTACTCTACCTGCTTGTCAACGGGCCGGCCAATCAGGTACTCGTCGCGGGAGATCTGGCATCCGGGACCCTGATACATCCAGTCCAGACGGTCATCTTTCTTCTTGGTAAAGATAGTTAGGCAGATTAGTGAGAGAATATTTCAGTTGGTCATACAAGCACCATATTTGGCACACTAGTGCTCTAGAACCTACTTTAACATAAAAGTACGTTATCCAAGTAAAAAAACAAGATGGCCGCCATTTTCCAAGATGGCTGCCATTTGACGTATTCTCGATCATTGTTTGGGCTATATTGTGACAAAAGAGTCCTGTTTTGATTAAATCAAAATCAAATTAGATGTTTTGGGACATGGACAGTCCAATTCTGCATTCAAAAAAGTAAGATTATCAAGTATTATGATAAAAAATGGAAATGTAGTGCACTCCATTACTACAAGACAATGCTTCACTGTTAGTTTAAAAGAGTAGTCCATGATTTTCACATATTTGCAGTATTTCCAAGCATTATTCATGAATGTGCATATCATTTTCTTCTCAGGTTTTCAGTACTTAGATGTATTGGATCAGAATTATTAGCATAGCTTAGCATAATCACTGGAAGTGAATGGAGGCTTTAGCATGAAGCCACAAATGATCACAGGACAGGATTAAATAGCTGTTATGCACTCTGGTGAATTTTACATTAATTTTTAAGTACTTTATAAGCACATTTGACAATGTTTTGTTTGCCTCCATAGACTTGCATTGCTACGCTTAATTTGGCTATACAGTTAAACTAGGCAATGGAAACACATAGACGAAAATGATATGCACATTCATGAATAATGCTGGGAAATACTGCAAATAAGTGAAAATCAAAAAAGGGTGGACTGTTCCTTTAAAAACTTTGCTACAACATTGTTACTGTATTGCAGAGAGTCTAAAATTTCATTGACATTCTACTTCTTACTATAACTACAACATAGTGAACATGGGGAGGAAAAAGTTGTTCTCTTCATCTCGGGTGTTGCCAAAAGATGTTCTGGGTCACGTGAAAAAAGGTTTGAAAGCGGTTTGTTGTTGACTGACAACTTTTTTAGTGCTTTTGTTACTTTTTAGTTCTCACATCTGCAAGTGCATAACTGGGTGGACTTCAGGCTGAAGCGAAAACATTTGCATAATCCTCTGCATTCTGTCTTGCAGCCACATTTTGTCAACTGCTGACAGGCCTGAGCGATGGGTGGAACAGTTGATCAGAACACTCTCCAGACCTCACCATCTTTATGCTATCCCCAGTTGGCAGGGTCCTCAGTCTGCATTTTGCATATAGTTGCCTGGCCCCATATGTAGGCGGCTTGGAATGCAGACCGTTTTACATGCTGTACCAGAGATGCACTTGTTGGTGGAATAGAATCATAAGACCTTTGCTTCCGAGCAAATAATTTCAGTTTTGCCTCATCAACCTTGGCTGTAGCGCTGTGCTTGTCATACATGATGACAACAAACCTCTCAAGGATATTGTTGGTACTGACTGAGAACTATTGAAAACCGGACTCACTTCAGGGCACACCTCCCATGCTTGCCGTGCCGTTTTCTTGCCTGCATCCTGAAGAATCGTAAACACACTGATGGCAACAACAACAATATCTGTGTCACATGCCATAATCAACAAAGATTTTATCTGTTGCTTGGCTGCATGGAGAGCATGTGTGAAGATCCTTGTGTCAGCTTCTTCATGGATGCATGGACACAAGCCTTCAGTGCTGATGTGTTTGTTTGAAAGGGCCTGCTCTCCTTTTGTCACAACCACGATATTGTGGTGACACAGGGTCAAAATCTTGTCAGCCAAAAACTCAAACATCTCTGTTTTATTGCCACTGAATCGCAGAAAGCTTTTCCAGTTTGAAAGTAGCTTGGTTTTGTCAGTCACTCTTCATATATCTGCCTTACCTATCTTTGACCTTGTCTCAGCCTTCAGGCTTGAGGTCCAGTACCACATCAAAAACGATGTCTGTTCGCTCATAATTTGATGTAGCCTGGCTCTCACGCAGGCCGTTCGTGCTTTGTGCATCTTCATTAAACTTCATGAGTTCGCACGAGGGTCTGGAAATCTTAGACGAGCCCTAACGGAATCAGATATTTCACAGCCTGTCCAATCAGAATCGCAGGGTGGGATCGCAGGGCTGGGTCAGTGGTTGAAGTAGTCCATGATTCAAAAAAGCCATGTGAATTCTCCAATCAAGTTCGAGCTGTTTTGAACACACCCAGGCCTTTCCAGAGCTAAGCTATTGACAATGTTCCAGATCATCGCATGAGAACTAGGTTAACTTTGATGAGTATGTCAGAATCTTAGGAACTACATCTTGCAAAGCATGCTCTTGAAAAGTCTTTAATGTCTTTGGGGCCATTGAATGCACAAGGGCAGAACCATCAATGATAATGGCTTCACATTCTGGTTGTCTGGAAAGGACTGATTCTCATGTTAAAAAAACTCAAGGAGGTCACACTCCCTTGACTGGCATGATATAAAGAGTCGTGAGAAAAGATGACTGACATTTTTTAGTAATCTTGGCGAAATAAATCTGTTCTGTTCTTTTTGATGGGCTTGTGGAAGGAAGCCTCATCACCAAGACCATTGAAAAAAATCTCTGAAGGCAACTTTGCCTTTCTCTAAGTGAAATTTTACAAGCTCTGCAGCACTGGGATCTGCTATGGTGTTTTTGTCCAGTGTAAGCAGATCATTCGACTCCTCCTGAAAAGAAAAGGATTGCCTAGATCCTTCATCACAACAAACAACTTCTGAATCTTTCCAATTAATAATTTCTGTGACGGACTAGTCTGCTCATGATGCCTGGTCTCTCCTTGTGCCACCTTGACTTGACATGCAAACTCGTGTACTGGCTGACTAACTGGCTTACTTCTGGTCCAGACACCATCCACCGCCTGAGAGCAGATGCATCCTCAGTCACTCCAATGGCATCGCCTTTGACCACCGCATTGGCCTGGTCATGAGCTTGATCAATGGCTAAATGGGGAGACTCCTCCTTCAACTCCTCTTTCGTGTCAGTCTGACAGAGGCAACACTTTCTCCAGTCAGTACCAGCAAAACTCAATGGATTGTTGCCTAACATTGTGTATAATACGGTTTAAGGCCGAGTGGCTATCCTTTCACTGCCTTACCGTAAAAAAACATCAACGCACATTGAAATATGGGATACAACTAGATTCAAGAATGTAATGCCCTACATCTAGCCCCATCGTTCATCCAGTGTTGTTTAATTCTACAGTACAGTAACTACAGTCCTACCACTAACTAACCTTCAAGTCAATGTCTGTACAAGGGCTTGTTAGATAGCATTTGGGAAACTTGAGTATACCATCATCTACAGCAGGGGTGGGCAACTTTCATGATAAGGAGGGCCACATTTTTTTCATTGTGAACATTGGAGGGCCAGATGACTGCGGATCTGACTGCAGCTTGCAGATTCGAGGTGCAGTTGGTTGCTCAGTGGCTGCCGAAAAAGTTTGGAAGCAATAGGAGTGTTTTCTGTCAGCCAACAGTGTAATTTTAACAGATTGACTCAGTAGTGGTTTAAAAAAAGTTTGTTCATTATAATTTATAAGTATGGTTTATCTATGGGCCGCACTTAGTAAGGAGGCGGGCCGCATGTGGCCCCCGGGCCTCCAGTTGCCCATCCCTGATGTACAGTAAATACGCAACAATGTTTAGTGACGTTTTCAACTACAGCTAGTACACTACAAGCCAACACTGAACCCCACGCTGAGTCTTACAGCAGTAATGTCACCAGTGTGCCCTGGTCATGCTACGACATCACTCATATAAAATATTGCAAAATGCACATAGTTTAGATTACTCACTTAATTTACTGGTTTAGTGTGTGACTGGATTTTTCTTGATACAGAATATCTGAGGTAAAAAAAAAAAACCCATTGAAAATACTCATTTTAAATCATATAACGGCCCGTTACCTACAGAGCAAAATGTTGCCGAAATTTCAGTGAAATTCCCTCTACGGTTTGGGGATTTGATGTATGATCTGCTATCTTGAAGGCAAGCAGCCATATTGGAAGATTGTACCATTGAATATTTTGACACAGCACAATTTGAAACTTTGGACATGAAAATGTTTCTATTAATTGAAGTTCTACCTTGGAAATACTTTCAGTTTTATTTAATTTGGTGGCCTTAAAAAAAACTGGCAGCCATCTTGGATTTGAAGCCAGATAACATGATTTTCGTAAATAGTACACCTTTGACATCCTTTTGGAAAAAAACACTTTTATCACCCACTTAATGATCTAGAAGAATGTCTATGGCCAGAAAACATTCAAAAACATAATTTTTGAATGACTCAATATCCACCATCTTGAAAACTGTCTGCCATATTGGAATACAGTTGACACCATTGGGTATTTCTAGACATTACATATAAACTTTGAAGCTGTGGTAATCGACACATGTCTATTCTACGAAATTACCTTGAAAGACACTTCTATTACATTCAATTTGGCGGCCATGTTGAAAACTGGCGGCCATCTTGGATTTGAAGCTGGATAACGTACTTTTCTTAAATAATACACCCTAGACATCATTTGTACCAAATATGGTGCTTGTATGACCAACTGAAATATTTTGTGAACATCTGGACTCTAATCTGCCTGACTAATACCAGTGAAGCAAGATCAGTGGAAAAAGACTGGTGAGCATTAAAATCAGATATGTATAAAGTAGAAGTAGAAGTAGCCTACTCTTACAATTGTAATTACAACACTAGTGTTATTAAACACTGAGGGCTGTCATGGGTAAGCGGTCAGGGCATCAGACTTGTAGCCCAAACTTTGCCGGTTCGACTCCCGACCCGCCAGATTGGTGGGGGGAGTAATTAACCATTAACCAGTGTTCTTCCCCATCCTCCTCGGCAGAGGTACCCTGAGTATGGTACCGTCCCGCCACACCGCTCCCTTGGGCCGCCATTGAAGGCGCCTTGCACGGGTGAGGCATAAAATGCACATTTTGTGTGCAGTGTTCACTTGTGTGCTGTGGAGTGCTGTGTCACAATGACAATGGGAGTTGGAGTTTCTCAGGTGGGCTTTCTTTCATAGAGGTAAATGATAACACATGGTTTCTCAACTTTGTCATATTGCAATGCTAGTTTTGTAATTCTGTAAGAGTACTTCCACTTCTACTGTATACAGCTCTGATTATAATGTAAAAAACATATAATTTGTTTCCAAAAGGGGTCTTCCGTTTTGACAATTAGGATGGTCATTGTGTGACCTGTGTCTCTCTCACACATGTACTCAATGGCACAGTCGGAGTGCACGTTTCATTGATGCATTGAATTACAATTACAGGGTTCTAATATTGGCTATGGTACATCTCAATCTCATTGTCTACCTAATCTTACAATTTTTTTCACTCACTGACTTCATACAGGTATGTGAAGTGTGTGTGTGTGTGTGTGTGTGTGTGTGTGTGTGTGTGTGTGTGTGTGTGTGTGTGTGTGTGTGTGTGTGTGTGTGTGTGTGTGTGTGTGTGTGTGTGTGTGTGTGTTTACTTAATCTCCAGCAAACATTGGTCATATGTAAACAGAAATGTAACTATGTAATTAAACTATGTAATTATTTTTTCACAAAAACGCTCAAAACAAAACTTTGTTTGATTTTTGGATTATTTTATCTCCGATAACAGTACAAAGTGAAACCATGATGAGAGCCCTGCATATGGGGCTGGAAACATCTGAGATTCTACCATTCCTCAGAGAATATACGGTATACCGTATATGCATTACATAATAAACAGTAGAACAAAACCAGACAACAAAAAATGTTAAAATAAAACCATATCTTCACAGCCACAGTCAATTATAAATTTAAAATATACAGGAAAAACATTGCGCTGGTGTATTTAACAAGATACAAGGTGAAGATATGAGGGGAAACACAGTAGAATCATTTTCGTTTGGTCCCAAACATCCAAAAAGGACCTCATCCCATTCAGGGCTCTAAACTAACTTTTGTCAGCGCCAGACCAGATGGCTAGTAGATCAGAGAGTGATCTCTTTGAGAACGCACACTTACTAATGGGTCAAAGTAGCCGGCAAGTTAGCTTTTCTACCAGCCAAACTGGTCACCAGCATTTGGCAGTTTGACTGGTGTTAATTTAGAGCCCTGCTTGTATCTATCCATTCCTCCGTAACTCCATCTTGCCCAGTGAGTCCTTGGGTAACAATGTTCATATCTGACTATCTCCTCATGAAGTTCTTCTCCAGAGAGGCTGGCGTCCTCTGGAGGGAGTGGATGTTCCTCTTGACCCGGTCCTCCAGCGAGGACGTGGAAGCGCTCTCCAACTTCATATCACTAGAGAGAGAGAGAGAGAGAGAGAGAGAGAGAGAGAGAGAGAGAGAGAGAGAGAGAGAATGGGCAAAAGGAAGTTCAAATTACCACCTTTCATCAAATAAAATAAATAAATAATTTGATTCAATGTATACGTAAGTAATTATGACCCTGCTGACGAGAAAAAAACAAGAAGTGCTCTCAACATCCTGTAATGTAGTAAATTGGGTGCTTAAAGGGGCTCCAGGTAGGATTAAAAGTTTAATTAATCACAGCCCTGAGTCAGGCAATGCTTATACGAGTCTTTAGTAAGTTAACGATGGATCTCGCAGCCACTTCCACGGTCCGCTGTCAGAAAACCCCACCAGCAAATTTTGACAGCGTCGGACCGAACGAGTGTCATGGGAAGCACTTTTTATCTGAAACATCGCTTTATATACCGTATTCAGATTTGTATCAACTGCTGGCATTCCGTGATGAAAAACATTCTCTCAACGAGTTTACTTGAACAGCATTTTTTCATTAAGGTGTAGATTTTGAGACAGGCATGCCACGGGCACCACGCCAATGACATCATCCTACCTTGTGCCCCTTTAAACTTGTCAATGAAGAAATTCAAAGTCTTCAAAATAAATGGCTAAAGCAGCACTTTTTAAATAATGACCACAGCAGCATTTTTTCTTTTTTTAGTATGAGATTTAGGTCAGCCTGAAACGTTTGTAAGGCGATTAGAAGAGAAAAATGGTTGAGTGTTTCTTTATTCATTTATTTGATTGTAGAGACAGAAATACGAGTCTGGAGACCAATTGATTTTGTTTTTCAGGACTTTGATTGTAGAGACAGAAATGAGACCAATTGATTTTGTTAAGTGCTGATGGGAGAGCTACTGACTGGATGAAGTTGTTGCGTCGTCCGTCGCTGCCGTGCGTCTTCTCCCTCATCTTCTCCTGCTCGTCCTGCTGCTTGTAATGCTTCACGTTGCGTTCGCGCTCCTCGTCCCTCTGCTGGGCGAAATCCATCATCTCACGCCTCTTCCTCTCCAACTCCTCTGCAGACAGGTGTCTGGGGAAGAATAGAAAATAATGAGATAACAGCCCTCTTATTAAAATAGCCATTCATCACTCATTCATTCATTCTTTCACACCCCAACACAATAATTATTATTTGTAGGGCTGTAATGATACACTCAACTCACGATTTGGTTTGTATCACGATTCACGACCTACGGTTCGATACACCCCACGATTTCACATTTGCAAACATTATAAACTTTATGAATAAAAACTATGATAGTCTATAGGTAGAATAGGTTACAAGAGGCTATTAATGATTTTTAAAAGTTTCTATATAATAATTGATGCTTGGAAGCACTATCACTTCACATCATGTGGGCTGATGTGTATCAAAACTCTAACAAGGCGTATAATGATACTGCCTCCTTGTATCACAATACAGTCACGATTTCTCGGTTTGATACAATATCGTTACAGCCCTAATTATTTCAGAAGAAAGAATTGGCAATGGCCAAAGAGGTTATTTAAGCCACACCTGGCAGAGCTCAGGTAATGCCTGAGCGAAACTGATGACGCACAGAGGCGAAGCGCGTTGTTCGCTCTAAATAAACGAGCATTAAGTCAAGAAAGTGTGCGGAAAACTTCTTTCTTTTGAAGTATTGAACACGCTTACAACGCGTTTACCAGCACCAAGGAGCTATGCATGGACCTTTGAACTGTCGATAATTATGTCAGCCTGGTAAACCTAGCAAATGCCTGGCCATGGAGCTAACTAGACCTCTGTGGCCAGGAGACTCAAGACTGGTGTTTCTCAACGGGGGCGTTGGGGAGCCCCTGGGGGGCGTTGAGAAAGATACAGCTGAGAAGGGGCAGTGCATAATTGCCATTTGGGAGACATTATTCTATCCTATTTTGTAATACTAAGAGGGGTGTAGGTTAGCCTGGTTTTACCAGACGACATTAATTACATACTAACAATTTTTTGGTCTGGATCCTCGGTGGGAGGAGGGAGCTCAGCTTGAAACGTTTGAAACAAGTTCTCACCAACCGCTGACAATTGACGTTCATGACGCATGTTATTATGCTACCAAGTGCTTTCGCTTATTGGACTGAAAACCCTCCCAAGGGATGCGCAATCAGAACATTCATGAATTATGAAGTAATTCAAAATGAATGGTCTGGTCTGTCAGGCTAGGTGTAGGCAGTCTTATGATGAGGTCAAAGGGGCGTTGGGAAGCTAATGATGAGGTCCAGGGGGTGTTTATTTTTTTTAAAAAAGGGGTTGAGAACCACTGTTCTAGACACAGCTTTCATCTGTTTTGGAAGAGCAAAAAAACAAATGCTGACTGGCTCACCAACTCACACCAAGTCCAGAAGCAGCAGGCTATGCAGGACTGTAAGCACCTACGTACCTGGTGTGTTTGGTGTTTTGTGGGCGCTGGTAGCGTGGTTTGGGCGGGCTGGGAGCTCTGCGCGGTGGGCCCTTGCGCTCGTAGCCGTTGGACGAGTGGTTGTCACGGTGTGAGTCCGGGGAGCGACTCCTGTCTCGATGATGGCCTGAGGAGTGATGAGAACGTCCGTTGGGGAACTGCAGAAACAGACAGACAGGTGGAGTGAGACAGGGGAGCGAGTGGGAGTACAGTAAGTGAGACAGGCAATCAGAAGAAGCAATCGCTTAAGTCAAGGACCCTGAACAGACAATATTCAGTTCACTTCACTTTTCTGAGGTTGACTAGCTCTAGCATTTCAAAGCAATGTAAATAAACATTAGGCCACAGTGATTTTTAAAGCATCTAAGAATAGCTATCTAAAACACAGGATTAAAAAGGCAAATAGTAACAAAAGAAAGATAGTGATGCATACCTGTAGTCCAAAGCCAGGCCTCTCCTGGCGAAGCATTGGAGGGGTATCTGGAGACTTGTCCCGGCGAAGCATTGGAGGGGTATCGGGAGACTTGTCCCTGGCACGCGACCTATAGGAGAAGGGACGAGAGATGGAGAGTGAGCAGATACATGAAAATGTCAATAAATGAAACCATGCGCAAACTACAACATAGGCTCCTCTCTATTATCCTACCTCCCCGTCCTTTGTGCTTGTGGCCTTGTGATATCTCACTTGCAATAGGGATGTTGAATGGGGCAAAGTTCGACAAATTTTGTTGTGGCTATCGTAATGATCGCCCTGCAGGGATGGCCAGATCCTTTACACCAGGCTGACAGCAGGGAAACTTTATTGTTTTCTCCACAGAGATGGGGCATCAGTGAAGCACAACCCCACAAGCAAAGGTTGAGGACGGTAGTTAGGATAATGGAATGTACTGTATAGAAAGCTTATATATATATATATATATATATATATATATATATATATATATATATATATATATATACACACACATACAATAAGGTATAATAGAAAGCTGTTTAGAAATCTCATTATACTGCAGCCCTTGGCCTAACTGCTCCTCCTGCTCCTGCTATTGCAACATATACAGCGCCGCCAGTTAGTATTGGCACCCTTTCATTTTATTTACAAAGTGTGCAATATATCCAGAAATAAATGGAAATATACACAACTTTTACCATCATGATCTTTTAATTGAACATTATAAGATATTTAGAATTGCCAAGTATTTATTTCCAAATGCATTTTGTAATTTCAAGCAAAAACACGAAAAAGGGCATGTCCAGGAATATTGGCACCCCTTCTTCAAGGGTTAATTGCACACTATTAGACAGCAATGGCAGCCTCCGACGGTTTTGGTTTTCATCAATGACTGTGTTCTTTCATTTTACGACCAATCCACTGTGCATTTGTATGTGTTCTTTGGGTTTTTGTCTTGCTGGAATGCACATGATGTTCAACTCAAACCAAGTGTTCTTGCCATGGTTACACATTTTCCTGTAAATGATGATACCTGTCATGTCATGATGCCTGTCATGATACCTGTGATATGGTCAACGCCTCCAATACCTGATGCAACAATGGGGTGACATAATATTATGGATCGGACACCATGCTTGATTTTTGGTAGGGTGTCCTTTTCCTTAAAGACTTTCTTGCAGAGTATGCAAACATGCTGTTTGTGTGAGTCACTGAAAAACTGTGCTATTGCTTCATCTGACCTTAAAACATTCTTAAAAGGGCTGTGCTATCCCTGTATTTTCTCATACAGCCGTCAGGTGTTCCCTGTTATGACTTTTATTAAGCAATGTGGTCTGCCTTGGTCTCCAACCAAAATGCACTACTTTGTGTAGTGTTTAACATGGGGTGCTTATTGAAAAAAACTACCCAAAACAGTTCAAAGTTGACAGTCAGGTCTGTAGATGTTAGCCCCTGTGTTTTTTCATTATTTGCATTGACTTCCAAAGACTTTCATCATAATGTCTTCCCCTACCCCCCACATCCAAGGATGTTCTTTACAGCTCCATGTTTGGCAGATTTCTGAATAACACAACAGTGTTGAAAATGGTATACCAAGGTCTTTTGAGATGACCTTTTATTATTTGGAGGTCTTGTTTTTGCAAATAATAGTATTTGTGGTGTCCTCAGGCAGCTCCTCTGTCTTCACATTGGTGAAAGACACACAAGCTGTAACAGGTGGTTATTTAAACACAAATATCATAATTCCTTGCCTAATTCATGTTCTATGGGCAAAAGCAAGTAGTCAAAGGTGATTCCCATTTGCGATTTACCATAATTGAGTCAAATTAAGTTTCCACAATGGTATCCAGTAAAGGGTGCCAATACCAGTGATCCCGGGAGCTTTACCGTCTTCATTTTTTTCCCTCTCATAGTTTAGTATTTAATGCTGTTGATTATTTTTATATTAGTATTAACCACAAGCTATCTATAGAAAAATCATGGTTGACCTTATCATTTGTTGTCCGGAGATATGTCCCATAATGTACTTAAACTTCAACGGTGCCAATAGTAACTGGCGGCACTGTACATCTACAACACACACACAAAACAATTAAATTAAGTGAATTAAACTAAAGGCTTATATCCATACAGCTATATTGAGACAGTTGTGGTTTTTCTTTAAACTTTAAAAAGCAGTGAGGGGAGCTGGGAGTGTGCCTGGTTACCGTGGTTTCCGGTCATCATCGTCATCGTCAGAGCTGTCGCTGGAAGAGGCGCTCCTCCTCCTCTTGTGCTTCTTCTCCTTCCTCCTCTCCCTCTTCTCCTCCCTCCTCTCCTTCTTGTCCTTCTTCCTCTTCTTCTTCTTGGACTTCTTGTCAAGGTTTTGTTGAAGCTGTTGAAAGGTATAATAAAACCATCATTTTTGGAGGTGTACTGTCACACCACTTAGAGGTAGTTTGCATGAATATTTTTTGACATTACATTGGTTTTGCCCTCTCAAAACATGTAAATTGAGTTGTCACAATGGAGTTTTTGTTTTTATCCAACCGTCATGTTTACATGTAAACGGACGAAAAATATCCACATTTAAAAATATCAACAATTCATATAACCAGCACCTTGGTGTGTACATCACAATGGAAGCTAGTCTATCTTGTGTTCTCAGCCCCCTGCTGTTCACGCTGCTGACACACGACTGCACAACGACCCACAGCACTAACCATCTAGTGAAGTTTGCGGATGATACAACACTGGTGGGCCTCATCACCAAGGGCGATGAGACTCACTACAGAGAAGAAGTAGACCTGCTGGCCAGATGGTGCAAAGACAACAACCTCCTGCTGAATGTCAACAAGACCAAGGAGATTGTTGTCAACTTCCAAAGGGTCCAAAAACAACTGCCACCACTGACCATCGACGGCGATGCTGTGGAGAGAGTGAGCAGCACCAAGTTCCTTGGAGTGCACATCAGCGACGACCTCTCTTGGACCACCAACACTACATCACTGGCGAAGAAGGCCCATCAGCGTCTCTACTTCCTGCGCAAACTAAAGAAGGCAAGTGCTACACCCTCCATCATGACAACATTCTACAGAGGAACCATAGAGAGCGTCGTGTCCAACTGCATCACAGTGTGGGGAGGAAGCTGCACGGAGAAAAACAGGAAGACACTCCAGCGTGTTGTGAACACAGCGAAGAAGATCATTGGAGTACCACTCCCCTCCCTGCAGGACATTTACACCACACGCCTCACCCGGAAAGCACTGATGATCATCAAAGACACAAGCCACCCTGCACACAAACTGTTCAGCCTCCTGCCCTCTGGAAAGAGGTACAGGCGCCTCCGTTCCCGTACCACCCGGCTGGCGAGCAGCACAATGCACCAAGCGATCAAGATGCTGAACACTCAACCCACTCTCCCTCCACTGTCAGCCTCTAGCCAGCAAGGCCACTGACAACCCCCCCCCCCACTGTCAGCCTCTAGCCAGCAAGGCCACTGACAACCCCCCCCCCCATCCCCCACCACCATATCTGCGACTGAACATTCCACCTGCACTACTATACTTGTGACTGAACTTTCAACCTGCACTAACTCAAAACATGCACACACACACACACACACACACACACACACACACACACACACACACACACACACACACACACACACACACACACACAAGCACACTGCACTTTCTGCACTAAACCCAAACATACACACACTGACACACACACACACACACACACACACACACACACACACACACACACACACACACACACACACACACACACACACACACACACACACACACACACACACACACAAGACGCACACCGCACCTTCTACCTGCACTAAACACATACACACATACACACACACACACACACACACACACACACACACACACACACACACACACACACACACACACTGCTGCTGGTGTACTTGACAGACCTTTTTTATATTTATTTTCTTCAAAATGCTACTATTACCATGTCAGAACGCTATAAAGGACTTTTTTAGGAAAAGCACAAAAGCACAACAAATACCTCTTAATGTATGTCCTCTACAAGTCTTCTGTTGTCCAGTCTTGCACTTTAAATGTCTGTATGAGCACTGTCTATGTCCATACTGTCTTAAGTCCATGTATAAGTACTGTCTATGTCTATACTGTCTATGTCCTTACCTTAATTAGTCTATGTCTGTATGGGAAAGCAAGAAATGTAATTTCAAATTCTTTGTATGACCAGTGCATGTAAAGAAATTGACAATAAAACCTACTTGACTTGACTATCTAATCTAAGCGCACATGGCACTTACAGAAAAAAGTCAGCTACCTCTTTCCTAGCGAAACACAGCAACACATGTATGCACAGACCTAAGATTCAGTGATTGTTAATAAACGAAAAGGTCCACAGCCATTGGAGCACACAACCATGATATGTTCAATTTACCATTTCTTTGATTTTCTTCATCTTCACTGGATTTGTGAGAACTGCTCGCTTCTTCTCCTCTTCCCGCTTGCTGAAAGACAAAATAAAATATAATATATAAGATGTACAGTATATTCAACATTGTACATGGGTGTTGACATATTGACAAGACTGTATCAGCAGAACAGGTAAGAAACCGTATTGTGCACGAAGATTGAGGCCAAACATTGTGACTGTAAGAGTTACCGGATGTCGAAAAGGGGGTCCTCGCGGATCTTGGCGGCCATGTCCAGGGTGGAGGTGGAGGCGGCGGGGTTGAAGATGGAGCCGGGCAGCAGGCCGGTCTGGCTGGAGGGGCCGCTCTCCTCCTCCTCGTACTGCTGCAGCACCTGCTTGTCAACGGGACGGCCCATCAGGTACTCGTCACGGGAGATCTGGCCACCAGGACCCTGGTACATCCAGTCCAGACGGTCATCTTTCTTCCTGGTAAAGATCAGTGAAGTAAGATCAGTGAGAATTATAATCAGAGATGTATAAAGTCGAAACAGAAGTACTCTTACAATTGTAATTAAAACACTAGTGGTAAATTATATCACAGTGGTAATAATCAGTGGGGGACTGTGGCGCAACTTGCTAAGCCACCAATATTTGGGCTTGCATGCCCATGGGGACCCAGGTGTGAGTCCGGCCTGGGTCGTTTCATAGCCATATCTCTAGTTCACGCACCCATTTCTTGTCCCATCTCACACCATCCTGTCAATAAATGCCGCAACGTCCCAAAAACATACTTAAAATTATGATTTTAGTGATGATCTTCAGTCCCACTTACTTGACTGAGCCCCTTTCTTCTGCAAATTTTGTGAGTTCTTCTCGAGCTCTCTCCTCCTTCAACTCCTTTTGGAGTTCCTCAATCTTCTTCCGCTCAGCTTCATGCTTCTGCTCAGCCTTCCAGACGCGCTCGATGTTCTTTAGCGTTTGAGGATGCCAACTCTTCTTCAAGTTCTAGGATTAGGACATGACATGGACATGTTTTATGTGAAGCCAAAGATGTTCTAAAGGGACCACCAGGAACATTTTTAGTTAAACAATGTCTAAAAGGACTAGCTAGCATTATATCATTGCAATGGTACTTACCATTCACAACTGTGGTATTTTCGTGAATACTTACTAATAACCTAATATTTGCTGGTATGACTAAAAGTACAGCCAATTTTGCAGCTAAATTATTTTCCCAGTCATAATGAATACTTAGAAATTGATGGTGGTGGAAAATACTTTTGAAAAAGACAACACTTGTGAATGGGCAGAATACATTCTGGAGGTAAACTACAAAACAAAATTACACACTCTGCCTTTAACGCTCTCTGGTCGTTTGGTACAATCATGTAAACACACACATACAGACGCCACTCCGTGCAGTGCAAGCAAAATGTAACGTCCAATTCTGACGACACGCAAATGTATTACAATGTACAGAGCCCCATCACATCACATGTTACAATTATGTGTTTGTTGAGCCTTACGTATGATGTGGTGCGGGAAGTAAATTATTTTCACCACTTCCTACAAGTGCTGTCAAAATGTAACGTTTAACTTGGGGGACAAGTAGGATATATCATGATGTTATACACGTTGAGTTTTTGTAGGTCCCTCGTCGTGTGGAAGTTAGGAGTTATCCAAAGCATAAATACAGCAGCGTAAAATTCTTTTAGTTGTCGTTGTCAGATAACCCATGTCGATGTTATGTTCTCGATGGTAACATGTCAATCATATCACAGATAACTTGTTTGTGAGTCGCATCAATAGACAACGGGTATGATATACTAAACGATATCACCAATCATAACAGACTTGATTTAAACTATTAATTGACACTCAATTCAGGAACATAAAGTTGTTTTTCCTTCACTGGAGTGGTACGTAGCTGGTAAGCTAACTTAGCACAACAGTGTATAATGTGTCAAAAATGAGACCGTGCAAAAATGAGACATTACTTACAAGATCACCGCCTCCCATGTTGCCGATTTAAGATCCAGATAGTTAAATGAAACGTGCCCTGTATGTAAACACAAAAACTAGCCAACAATTAAACAAAAAAAGCATTTGTTTATCACCAACGTTATTATGCCGGCGCCATGTTGAAACCACTTGAACCGGATGCATTCGTCCTTTCTACTTCCGGGGGCACTGGCCTTTAACTTTTTCTCTTTTTTTGATCGTGTGTACTATACCATTCAATTTTATTAAATATATTTTTAAATGTCGCTGAATGATAATCTACCACTTTCCCATACATAATAATATATCAATGTATAACATGGCTTTTCTGTAGGCCTATGGCCTACTCAGGGCCTACTTGCCAGTGCACCTACTCAGCAGCGTTCCAGCTCCAGACCTTGATCTACACTAATTACTTATTTGTTTTGACCAAATTACCTAGGAAGAGTGTGCTTTTCCAATTTCACCACTCCGACCAAAATACTCATCATGGAATAATGACATTTCTCGTGATGAGGACAGCACAGGATTGCTGTAACCTACAGGTTTTGGGCACATTGGGGTGCAAGTCAATCTTTTCCCCTCTGTGGCTTCCGGTCTTGTGATGCGGGGCTCAACGTCATCAACGTTTTTATTCAATATCTTGCAAAAGCGTAACGTAGCCTCTTACTGCAGCTGGGGTCGCCGGCAACCTATTCACTTGCTGAAAATGATGAACTACATCATAACAACATTGCTATGACATTACAGAGAGCCATAGTGCTGCGCTAAGGGGTCATTCTGTGCTGTTGACAAAATTGTAGGCCTATCGTTTTCTCCACGGAGGGGGGCCGACACCAAGGACAGAGGCCAGAGGCCACAGGAATGGATGGGAGGACAAAGATTAACTTGGTCCAAGGTACCCAAAATGGTTTACCTGACATATGCCTTGTGCTTGGGATTGGCTCATTGGTCTAACATCCCATTAGCTCCATCCTTCCATAATTTAATCCACTCTTTTTCATGTTCTCATAGCGGGAAAATTGCCTGTCAACTGTGTTATCAACATATTCATAAGAATCTGAATTAGAAATCACATGTAGAAAAACACAGATAAAGCATACAAATAGGCCTACATGAATTGATTAAGGTGTTGTGGTGGAACTTCTGAGGTCCTCAGTTAGCACAACACCATAAAAATGGCTGAAATGTCAAGCCGTGTTACCGTAAATGGTGTTACAATTGACAGTTGAGGAGGAGTATGTTTTTGCCAATTTACTGTATCTCCATATTGACAGATAAACAAACAAAATAATTGGTGTTCTAGGGAGATGGGTTTGTCTGCTCTGTTTTTTTTCCCTAAAAAAGTGCCGACTTGTTCCCCTGCACAGTTAACCGTAACACAGTTGAGTAACACGGTTGACTGTTTTGAAAGTGTTTTTGTGCTATTGATCCCTTATGTGTTGGGAAAATCCTATGAACAGACACTAGGGATTATATCTGGAGAAGGAAGAAATTCAAATCAGACGTTACAGGGATTTATAATGAAAAATTTGTCAGTCTGTATCTGGCACGGCGTTATGGGTGGGCCAGGGTGGACCTGGGCCCACCCAATTTGGTCCTGGGTCCGCCCATTTTTTGTCCAGAACCCAAAATCTTTAACTGAAGGAATACAATATAGGCTATTCAATATGTATTATATATTCTACTAGTGTACGAAAAAACTGGGAAACTGAAGAGGAAATAAAAAGTTTTTTTTTGTTTTGCTTTTGATGCTCCTGACATGAACCATCAATCCGTCCCCGCAGCCTATGGCTATGTTGACTACTTTCTGCTGCTACGCAGCGCGTTCACCCCGAAACAATTGATACAATGTTACCTTATGTCAAATTCTATAGCATAATGCTAGAGACGAGAGCCAGACATGCACTCGAACATGCCGAGTTGCCGAACCTGGCGTCAATTATGACAGAAAATAAAATCACTGAAGTCAATGTCTTTAAAAACAGTTGCAAACTTAAAACATCAAGGAGTATGCGCATCTGGACTGACGAGAAATCATGGAATGGATAGCTGTCGAGACTGGTAGGAAAGCTAATTCCTCATGCCCGCCGCGGCAACTTGTTGTAAAGGAACAATTTACTTTGATTACAAACTAGGACTAGCCTATGTAGGCTATTATGAGTTTCTATTGGCTTCATATGTATAGCATGGGACGGCTGTCCTCGTCTGTTGGCAATACGTTTGACCCTCGTCGTGATCACATAAGGTGCACGTTTGACATGCTAAGTTGTTGATCTGACTGTGGTTAGCTTTAAACAGCATCTAACTAGCCTGTTATTGCCGTTGTGAAGCTGATATTTTAATATTGTCTTCACGGGTTGTATTTTACTGTGGCCATGGATCGGCTATCCCACCACACAAATAGGTTTTCTTTCTTCTCTAGAGGACTAAACCAACAGCAATATGTCCATGGCTTAATTGTCGAAACAGAGTTCAGATTTTTCAAGGTTCGCTTGGTAGCAGCCTTCATGGACTGTGGCTAAACTGTGTCTGGTTATGGAATAATGTGCTGCCTGCAACAGTTGTGTGCGTGCATAGGCTATGTGTTTGAGTGGTTCAACGTGTGATTGTGTGCTCTGATCGTCGCATTGTTGCGGTTGAAATGACATCCTCTTGCATGCATAGCCTACATAAGTCGGGTGCTTGGGATAGGCTATCACAGGCAGCCCCTGACCCAGCATAGCCCTGTTCGCAACATGCGCCCCGCCCGCCTCTCTTCTTTCCTCGCACGGGAGCCACTCCGCGCTCCGAGACCTACATCCTCCCTCTTTACAAAGAGCCGCTCCAAACTTTCTCCTGACCTCTCTTCTCTTAGCAGACATGGGCTCTACTTCCAATGCATTATTTTGTATTTGTGATATCATTCATTTTTTTTTATCTTAAGTTTCTTCCGCGTTGTTTTTGGAAGTGTCAAGCGGTAATGCGAATTTTAAGAATTATAATAATATGGCGCAAGCACTGGAGAAGTGCCATGTGTCTCACCCGCATTTTCGAGCTCCTAAAACAACTCCAGTGACATAAGTAACACAGCGTGGATCTTAATCATTGTCATCTTCATACAGGCCTATGCATGTTTGCAAAAGAAATGTGGGGTTTGGGGGCAATAACAATATTTGGTGATGGGACAATGCGACGAGACTGTGAGGGAGGAAATTAATGAATGGGCTACCCTACCCCCGCCACCATAACTTCATCCGAGAATCTTCACAATGAGGAAACACTGAATATACGCACATATAATATTCGAGTAAAAATCAGACGTTTTGTTATGAGGACGTGATGTTATAGGCCTAATGAAGTGCCACCCAAAAATATTCTGGCCCATCCAAAGCTGATTTTCTGGCGCCGTGCCTGGTCTGTATCACAGTGAACCATAAAATCCTACTTATGAAGTGCAACAATCACATTTTCTATATCAGTTGCACAGATTAATGACAACATTATTGCTAAGGGACATAAGCACTTTCAAATGTATGTTGTTTCAACTCTGTAGTATTTTTATATATGTTTGAAATTACATAGTATTTGTCCATAACACTGTTGACAAAATAATCAAGCAAATGTTCGCTTTCATTAGAGTATTTATCAAATGATTTAAGATTAAGCTTGGCAATTTGTTTGTTTGGAAACTTAAATATATACACTATGTAAACATCTAGGTCATTTAGTTGAAAAAAAAATACTGATAATTGACATTTTGCTTTTGCCAAAAGCGCAGGCGAATCGTAGAATCACTCATTTACAGTAAAATACATGTAACACTGTCCCACACTCTCAGCCGGGTTTTGCTGCGGTGACATGGTTTTGTGGTTAAAAACTAGATCACAAACACTACTCGATCTCGAAACTCGAAACTGCTTTTTGAAATTACACAGTAAAACGATGGGAGAAAACTTTCTGAAGTCTTTTTTGAATAGACCTTTTAAATGTGACTGACAAGACAATGTTAATGTTTTAGTACCAAATGTAAACAACAATATTCATAGGCCCTACTACAATGACATGCCACAAGCTATCCACGGAAGTGACGTGCACACGTCGGTGGTTGTGAGCAGAGGAAATGGATGAACAGTCCGGCAAGGTATGAGCAACATTACTGTTATAAAACTTAGCCTTCGTCTTCCTGACATAACATGTTGTAAGAGGAGTAGCTGGTTACTTAATCAAATTAATACTTTTTAAACGATACGCTTACATAAGAAGTCTGTGTGCTGTTTTGACCTTCTCGGAGTCATCAGGGTTAGTAGGCCACAACACATGGAAGTAGGTTAATATGGTTAGACCTATATGGTTGAAAATGAGCACATGATGCAGCAGAAAATGAGCACATGATGGTTAAGAAGTATTGGTTATCGGTTCCTCTTAATAGTGACATGCACAGATGACACTTATCATATATTTTTGAATTCTTGTCCGTCATGTTAACCACCCATATGAAATCAATTTTAATCAGTACGCCCCAATACCAGCTGATGAATAGCTGTAATGACTGAGATTCCCAAGTTTTAGCTTTATACACAGTTCCGTACGATTCAATGGCTTTCCACGGAAGTCACATGGTTCTATGGTGGTGTCTCTGCGGAAATGGTTGACCCGTGTGGTGAGAAGGTACCAGAAACAAAACAAAAAATATACTGTATATGTACATATTTTCAATATACTGTAACATAATGTATGAATGGTTTGTGCATGCTTTTGAGCAATTCTTGATCAATTTTAACAAGTCTGTATTGTGTATGTCTTGTTTCGACGTTGTTCCGGCATGTATCTGCTGAGGCCAGTTTTCTCACGGAAGTATATAGGTCTTGGTTTTAGGGTTTGGTTCAGTAGGTCAATATTGCTTAGTAACAAACACTGAGCTAAGCAAATTATGGCTAAGAAGTAACCAAAGTAATGGTTAAGTGGTATTTTTGTGCCTACACTAAAGAAAAAGCTAGTTACGGTTTCACATACTTGGATGACATTATCATGTATTATCGAACTCTCGCCCATTACGTTCCTGTGTGAAAGTGGTGTTACCCGCTAAGACACGGCGTTATAAACTTGCTCTTACCAGAATGGCACTGACCAAGTCGTAGTACATTACTGAAGGCCCAGTGTTATGTCACAGTGAAGTACCATGGTAGTTACCTTTTCTATGACTATTATTACAGTGTTCGACTGGTGGAACAGCGTGCATTATGGGACTTCTCACAATGCCCCAATACAAGCCAAATATTATCACTGAAAAGGGTACATCAAAATAGCACAATTGTACGTTTGCTGATAAATCTCCAGATGGTATTAGCAAATCAACTATTCAGTGAACAATTGGGTGTGGCAGGTGAGGTCAGTCAGGTCTGTGGCTGGTCAACCATCAGTCTTCTGATAGTTTATAAGTCACTCAATGGTTAAGGCCCCAAATAAACTGAAGATATGCTTGAGCAATATTATCCTAATAGATGTCTTGGTTCTTCAGAATTTCCTCTACTGGTTGTTGTGCCTAGGGTCAGGGTGAAATGGCATTTAGTCATTATGCGGCAAAATGCTGGAACCAGCTTCCGGTCCAAATTAGAACTGCCTCAACCGTATCTTGTTTTAACCCTATCGCGCCGGATGCATCATATATGTCTCATCAAATTCAAAGCCCTCTCCACGCTGACACACAAAAAAATCGATCTGAAAAACACCCTGCGTGTCATTTCCAAACGTCCTGCAGTACACGGAAACCGCCACAAGAGAGCAGCGGTCGACAACAAGTTGATCACAGCTCGGCGAAAAACAGGAAAATGGGGTAGAAGCGGTTTCCCTGACCGACGCTGAGATTTCGTCAAATTGCATAAGGTTTGTGTACAAATTTCCGAAATATAACTCTACATCCTTTAATTTGAACACTTGCTTTGTGCAATTAAGCAAGGAAGAGTTTATATTTTTACACCGTGTTGCAGAGAGATCGTGCTAAAACTGATGAGACATATAAGCACCATCCGGCGGTGGCAGGAAGTCAGCCATCAATGCATTTGCTCCATAGGGAAACTTACAAAGCATACCACGACGATCGTTTAACAAAACACACAAGTTGTTTTACTTCAAGACAAAGATATTGCCTTAAGAAACAGGTTTTACTTGCAATTTTGAAAATGCAATGCAAAATGTTGAAATTATGATCTCGTAAAAAATGCATTGAAGTGAATGGAGAAATGGTCCAATTGTAGTAATGGACCCATATATTCAAATTACACATCAAAAATGAATAATGATCTATATTACACTCATAAATAGGTTGTTGAGCATTCTATCAGCTATGTTTTTACATAGATTTAAAAAAATTACCCAACCAGGCTGTGGGAAATGTAAAATATGGTCCTGCTAAAACAAGGATAGGCTTTAAAAAATGGCAGGATCTCACTAAATATTTAAAGATAATCCTCAAATTAAATTGTCTGACAACTTTTTTAAATTAAAAAAAAGTTGTAAATGCATTAAAAGTCATTTTTCAATGGTCATGAAATTGGAATTTTCATTCATTAAAAGCCTGATGCATCATATATGATGCATTAAATATCTCAGCGACCTTAACAAAATTTTGAATTTTTTTTTTACATTTTTTATAAGGGACCAATATTGAAGCAAATTCCAAAAAATTAGAATTTTCTCTCATTGCTTTCATGGTTCAGGTTTCACAGGGTTAAAAAGAAATTAAACACAGCTTTATTCTCATCTGCCTGTGGTGATAGATAACTATCTACTAACCGAACTACAGCAGAAATTCCTTCGCCCCCAAATGGAAATGGACTCAATCCCAAGAAAGAAAAATCCGCACTCACAAACTGTGTACCACGCACTGATGAAGGCTTAATAGCCGAAACGCGTTTGAGACGCAGTTTGTGCGGATTTTTCTTCCTTAAGTTGATACATTTTATCGCGCACCCAAAGACTTTCGTTTTTCCAAGAAGTTGAGCGCGTCCTTTGCCAAAAAATGGAATCAATCCTATCAGTCCTGCTTGGCACAGAGGACTATAAAGGGATGCTTTGCTTCTCCAAACTTAGTGTAGTTGTAACCCATGTGGAAGGAATGTATTCTATAACAATTTGAAGTCATTAGAAGTTTACTTCAAGGTTGATTGCTAACATTATGTTGATTTCTTAGATGCCTGAGCCTTGCGTGGACAACCCATACGGCATCAAGGGTCTAGTGATATACGATCACGAATCATATCCACTAAGACGATGCAATCCGTTCCACCTTCCTCCGTGAGTAGTGACCTATGTACTTACAACATGAATGTAAAAGTCAAGGATATTAAATGGCATATAACTCCTCTTTTGAAGAGAGTTAATGTTTAGGTTACCGTAGTTACAAATGTTCACATCCCCTTTTCTTTTTGTGTCCGTGCAATATATCTAGAACTTTCCATTCATATTCTAGAATGCTCTGAAGGGGTTAAGTGTTAATGTTGAATGGATGACTGACTACTACTTTGAAATGATAATGTAACATTTTGGTTTTGGCAACATTTTAAAGATGGCCTCCAAGCACAACACCCCAGCAGTCCACTGGAGGTCATGAGGGCAATGGCGGGGCAGGCACACCCAGTGATTCGGGATCTCCCGCACCTCAATCATAAACCATGATGAGTATACTGTAAGTTCATTGTTCTTGTATCACTTGTATTTATTTTGTATTTCATTCATCTGTATCACAAATAATATGACTGAGGTATGATAGATTGTGTTAAGACTGTCTTAACTAATGCCTGTGTGTGCTCCACTCCTTCTATCTGCCTTGTTTGTAACAGAGTGCAGGAGAGGGGTGATGCCAACTACTACAATTAAGGGCAGCCAATCACCTGTAAATGGACGGCACTATAAAGATTCTGGGCTTCCTTCACTCATGACACGATCACACCGCCGGCGTTGAAAGAGCCACAACGCTGCTGACTCCTGCCTGGAAAGCGCTGGTCAGGGGCGTTGAACGCGGCAAACGGTTCAACCTGAAGCGTTCGGCCAGGAATCTCGACCAACCGAAGCTCGTGTTTAGAAAAATGTGAACATTCCATTGGTTGACGCCGCCGAGCTCATTACATATTTGAAGATGAAGTTCAACTTTTGACGACCTCGCCTCTAGAAACGCGCTTGCTGCTTTTCACGCTTCTGCCGCCTCCTCTCCCATACAAAGTCAATTACTTCCGCATCTTTCCATGCGTTACACGCCGGCGGTGTGTTCGCACGGTCACTCTCTCTCTCCTCTGGCAGCAACCAACTCTGTTTCTTCCTCCTCACAGAGGCTTTATGTTTTGGTTCGGACATTAGGCTTACTTCTAGCAGACATGCATTACACTTTATTTTATACATAACTTTTGAAATTCACGTCAATAAATCTGGGTTTAATTGGACGCTGCGGTGTGGTCTCCCATTTATGATTCGGCTGCCTTGAGCCAGGAAGTCATGACAATATACGGTAGTGCCAAGGCCCCTGGAGTGGACTGTGTGTGTGTGTTTCCCCATAGGATTCCCTCTCTGTCTATCTGTACGTGTGAATGGTGAATGTGTGGGAATGTGTGTGTATCTGTGCGCGGGCGGGTATAATTAAGGAATTAGATAGGACGGGTATTGATAAGGGGCGGGGTTATCGATAAGGGATCAATAACGTTCAACAAGTTTTAGTTAGAGCGGAGGAGAATTTAATAGGGGACAGCCGTGTTGACCAGAGTGAGTGAAAGTTTATTTAGCTAGAGTTTAGTGTAGAGCTTTATTTTTTATTTTTTGTGGGGAACACCTCCTTTTGCCCAAGTCAGAGTGTGAAAGGGCAGGGAATAAACCAGACACAAATTTTATCTGCTGCCTCCTGTTATCCTTTAAGGTGGCTACTGCTCGCCGCTACAATACTCTGTATTTCTCTTTTTCAAAGGCCAATAAAAAGCGGTGAACCGTGAAGAAGCAGTGTCGCGCTGTTCCTTGTGTAAACTGGCCCTGAAAAGCTGCACCTGCTGAAAAAGAAGCCTTCGAGGTGTGTGGCCTCTCACAAAACTTTGTCAAAGGCCTGACTTTACCATGGTGGATGTCAAAGGTTTAGAAGACATAGCGGGATGGTCATGTGGCATCCATCATCAAGTAGTGTTTCATAAACTTTTCATTAATAAAATCACTCTCACTCAAGGAGGCTATGTTTGTGTGGTGAAACAAGGGATACCTCATTGTCATAATGTCAAATATGAGAAGATGTGTATCAACATTTGTTTACTTCCGTAATAATGTTGACACGACCATTTTCGATTATCTAGGTTATTAGTATAAGTCTCTGTCATTAGATTATATGTTTACAGACAACACTATGCAAGGTATAGTCCAGGAGCCCAGGGGGGTCTACCTAGTTGGGAAGGTTACCAATTTTTATGGGTACTATGATGTCTGGCATGGTCCCCAGATAGAGGAACAGCACGTCTGCCGGGTTCCCTCGGGTGGGTGTGGCAAGGAGGGGGTAAAACTGGCACCCAAAAAATGGGCTAGATCAGTTGGTGAGGTTACCACTTGGAACCTGTTGTAAATTGTTCATCATAGTCCCCTGATAGAGAAATGACCACTGCCAGACATTTTTAGTGGTGGGTTACCCCCGGCAGACGCCCCCGTATGATGATACCCCAAAAAATGGGCTAGATCAGTTGGTGAGGTTATACACTTGGAACCTGTTGTAAATTGTTTGTCATGGTCCCCTGATTGAGAAATGGCCACTGCCAGACGTTTTTGATGGTGGGCAGGGCTTGCCAGACATCATTAACTGGGGGGTAAAAAATGGGCTAGATCAGTTGGTGAGGTTACCACTTGAAATCTCTTGTAAATTGTTCATCATAGTCCCCTGTTAGAGAAATGACCACTGCCAGACATTTTCAGTGGTGGGGGACCCCCGGCAGACGCCCCCGTATGATGACATCCCCAATATAGGCTATGTCATTCACATAAGGTTTGAAGCAGACATGGTACAAAAAGACAAACGAGACCACTTTTATTTAGATAATTCCAACATGGAGATATGATTGGAAGGGTTAATATATTCATAGAAACATGTTTTGGGTACTTTTTTTTTATGACAAAATGACTTTAATTTAACAGATATCACAATTCCGTTTAGGCTTTCAAAAACAATGCAAAGATGACGTGTTTCTGACTTAAAAAGTGCATTTTGTAGGATGGTGGCCAGAATATATTCCTCCTTGCCACACCCACCCGAGGGAACCCGGCAGACGTGCTGTTCCTCTATCTGGGGACCATGCCAGACATCATAGTACCCATAAAAATTGGTAACCTTCCCAACTAGGTAGACCCCCCTGGGCTCCTGGACTAGTAGGCTACTACAAAAGAGAAATCATACCAAGCAGGTCAGTAAAATACATTTATTGACAGTAAAATTTCAGTCATCTAAATGGTTTTCATTGTACATAAAAAATATCAAAATACTTTACAGTAATTCTTAAAATCTAAATATTGGCAAATTCATCTTGAATAATTTTCTTAAAGAAGTAAAAGTGACATCACAGATCCTAAACAATTTGATGAAGTGCCTTTGTTTCGTTTGTTTGTCATTCCATTTTGTCTCGTCAGTCGTCTTTGAAATGATACCAAAATATGTAACGTAATGCATAGTCTAATCGTGAAATTTCTGTCAGACGTTAATGGCATTTAATGCTAATTATCATGACCCGATATGTCATCTCATGGAAAAAAACTTAATTTAGACAGCAATTTAAATATACATACGTAATACAAAAAGGGGATTACATGAAACAACACATTACAGGTATTATCTTAGTTGCCAAAAACAAACAAAAAACTACGCTCTTACAAAGTGTATTTCCGTTTTACAATCTGTACTCTTAAAAAAATAAACCAAGAAAAAAGATACGAACAAATAACAAGATACAAACAAATAAAAAAAACCATAAACAAACGAACAAAAAATCCTTTGGGCGAGTAAGCCCCAGTGCAACATCTCACTACTTCCCTCCAGTATTACTTCATTTGTTTTCCTCCAAGGGTAACTTATTTAAACATCTCATTTAGCCATCAAACAGCTTCTCCAACATGCGATTTTTTTTTACATCGTCAGCACTTAATATCATATCGTCACTAACAAGAAACAGTTGACTATGGAAGATACCGTATATAGGACTTAAGTTTCCTCACATTCATCCCTACCCGATAAACATGGAAAAAAAAACAACCCAACATGATCTGACAGAATTCCCTGGAATGGACACGGACCTTCGGGACACAAAATCTGTGTCAGTTTCACAGATTTTGCAGAAATTCTGTGCTATGGTCACGAGATTTCGTGCTCCAAAGGTCCGTGTCCATTCCACAGAATTCTGTGAGATCAGGCTGAACAAGCTCTCTGTCCTCAACTGTCATTCAGTAAGGCTGAGTGAACAGTTGGAGTTACCTTGAGAGTTCATTAAGACATGAATGAGTAGAACAAGAAACAGGCAATATGATGAATTTCAGCATTCTCAAAGGGGGGTGGGGGGCAGAAACTAGCCTGCATGAACATACACACAATGCACAACTCTGCCTAGGCTAGATTTTAAGGCAACAGAGAGAGAGAGAGAGAGAGAGAGAGAGAGAGAGAGAGAGAGAGAGAGAGAGAGAGAGAGGGAGATAGAGGAATATGGTAAGATGGCAAGCTGGAGAGGATGATAAGAGAGATGGGAGAAAAGAGAAAGAATGAAAGTTGGCGCATTAGCACAAAGAGTTTGGAGTTGCACATTACTGGGAGCACATTACGGTTTCATGTACAGCGCTGTATCAACGTTTCATAACGCTACACAAACATAAAAAATAACAAAACAGACACTCATCAACAACCTTTTTTAGTGCAACCATAGGCAATAAAGATTGGACTTTTTTTGTTTGCGTCAAAAACAATGGCCATACTCAAAAGATAATTTACCCATTATAGCGAGTGCATAGCACCGTGGAGCACCACGCTTTACAATGGCGAGGGGAAACATTGCACATCCAGCTTCTTACTTGGTTGAGCACTAACATCTTTCCTTTTTGTGCAGTAAAAAAAAACCTAATAAAAAAACATCAAATGATTTCATGCATTTTATGAAAACAATACAAAGCTTTATAGATCATATGCGGAAAAACTTAAGGGACGAAATAGGGCATAGTCTTGCACACAATGAAACTGGGCTTGTGCTCTCACACATGTTTAACTTTGTGTGTGAAACGCAAAAACTGGTATGAACATGTACAAGTGTGGTAGTCTCAGGTCTCAGGTCAATGTGATGATCTAGAGATCTAGAGACTGAATAATAATTTTAAACAAAAAACTCAAAATGAAAACAATCAAATTTAAAAAGTGTTTAAAAGTGTCTTTTCTTCAGGGAGCATGCCGCAACTATCTTCATATATGATATTTATTAACAATGGAAAGTGTCTAGTTAGAAGTACTTGCAAGACTTTGGTTACAACATGTCACTAGCAAGTGTACTTATAATAGGATGAAGACCATGGGATCTTCACTGTCTCTCTTCTAGGCCTATGCGTGTCTCATTCGAATGGGACAGGCTCGAATCTCTTCAGACAGACTCTACAAAGCCTCACACTGCTATCACTGTACCCAAATACACATAGAAAACAAATGAAAAATAACATGAACAGACAAGCAAACAAACAAATAAGAATGAATTACTTTGGACTTTTTTTCGTGAACTTTCTCACAAACATTAAGGCATTAAGTAAGCTGTACGAGGACAACTATAGTCAGTCAGTCAATATAACACAGACATCCTAATGACAAAATGACCACTGAATAATCAGAGCGGTGACAAAAATAATAACAAAAAAAAACCCTAGACATACGAACAAACACCCTATGACAGTGTGCAAAACATCCATTATAAATCACTACCTAATCCCTAGTCGACTAGATCCTAGATCCTAGCTGCTAGCTCCTAGTACCAAACCTTATTGGATAAGGTACGTTTAATTGGCTACGAGCTGCATTTCAGCATTAGCGCAATATACACGGCTGTACATACGTTGGACAGAGGCTGACAAACTGGTGTTCTGTCGATATGCGTTGTTTTCAAAGGATCCTAACGCCAGGGACACATACACACGAATTTGGCCAAGCGAAGAGAAGTTCAACCTTCATTCCTATGAGGGAGGCAAAGGCAAGCGAACAGGAGTGAAGCGAAGCCGAAAATATTTGAGCAATTAAGCATTTAATATTATGCAAATGAGGAGCGAATTTCGCCTGCGGCGGTCAATCAAATCAACAACATAACTGTTTCATTCCATTTGATCCGCCGCGACGACCTGATGACGTTTCAGCTGTCAGAATGGAACACTGAATTGCACCTGGTTTCGCCTGTAGGCTATGTGTCCCTGGCGTAACCCTAACTTATCCAGAAGTGGAGCTCAGTTGGGTTGGTCATATCGACAGGACACCACATTGAGAAAGTGAAAAAGTCCTTCTGTTTGTGCTTCCCACACAGTTGATTTCACTAATTTCCCGATCTACCAAGGGATCCGCTAGTTCAGCAAATTTGGTGGGAACAAGTACAGCATGTGACTGGACGTATGTAACTTTCTGGACATGATACGTCTGCCTCTGTACACATGGGGCAATCTTTCTGTGACGAGACTTTTGCTCAGGAATAGTTTTTCCTTCTATTTACACAGGCTTGTAACTTTTAACGGTTTGGTTCACTTTTAATCTCAAGAGGGGCTTCCACCGTTTCCTCAGCTGCACCGTAAAACATTACAGCCAGTTAAACGTAAAGAAGTCAGTTGCCCTGCTGCTTGAAGTTGGTAAGTTAACACAACGTAAGAAAGCGTCAAGTTGAGTTAAGTCTCGAGTTGAGTTAATGTAAGCCAGCAGAGCAACTTACTTTTTTACGTTTAACTGGCTGCAATGTTTTACAGTGTGTATCTATCAAATAAATTCTAAAAACAACCATTTTATTTTTTACAGAGAGCTTATCTATCGGAAGAATGTTGTGTATTACATGTGCATAATTTTACACTATAGAGGGGGGAGTCCTGATTATGTACTCCATGTGGGGTCGTGGTGGGGTGTGTTATCTATGTACGGTGGCGTTGTGGACAGGGGGATGGGGGGGGTGTCATGCAAATATGTACATACAATCATATATCAGATGAAAGAAAGTACATATTGAAAAAAAGAAACAAACTAAAAACCCGAATTTCATTACGACATTACGATCCTTGCGACAAACTCACAACAACAGCGTCAAAAAGTGACACACATGTGACCACTGGTCACAACTCTTTCACAAGTCGAGGAACGTTTCAACAAAACTCTCAAAACGATAAAACATATCAGTTGTAAAAACGAAATCACATTCCTTTCATCTCAGACATTCTCACCAGGACAGGGCTGGTGTGGAAAACTACAGACAGGGAATAAAGCAGGAGACGCTGGAGCAGGAAAAATCCTTGAGGAGGAAGAATCCTTGAGGAAGAAGAATCCTTGAGGAGGATGGAAGGAAGACAGACTCAGACTGGGGTACATTTCTTGAAACCATAGTTGTTAACTACGTTAGCTACTTTGTTGGTTGCAATGCAATTTCCCATTAGCAACTAGTCGAGTTGCTAACTACCTAACAACTACACTATCAAGAATCGCACCCCTGGATTGTAAAGGAAGGAAGTGGTGCCATCATCATCATCATCATCATCATCATCATCATCATCATCATCATCATCATCATCACCACCAGCATTGTCATTGTCAACATCATCATTGGTGTGATCCTAAAACAAAAAAGCTTAATTTCTGTTCACGACAGACAGTGTAAAGAGCAACGAACCATTGGTTCTTGCCTTATCACTGTCCTAATTGTCAATGTCGTCATCATCCTCCTCCTCCTCATCATCACCATTATCATCACCATCATCTTCATCACCATCATCGCCATTCATTGCCATGACTCTCATAGACAGCTTCATTTTCGGCCTGACAAGATGACCATGACGAACATGAAAGACCTAAAAGGAAAAGTTCTAGCCTTTTAGTCTTCACCGTCATCATCATCATCATCATCCTCTTCGTCATCATCAATGATTACCATGATTCACAAACACAGATTGCATGTCTATGATGATGACAACTGTCCATGGCTGCCACATTGGAAAGAGCTTATAGCCAGTGGTTCTCTCCTTGTCCTACTGTATGCTGTCCACTGGTGTGGGGGAGAGGGGGGGAGGGGACACTTTGGTGAGGCTGGAAGACTCGAAGAAGGGCCTTTGCTCTGGAGGTGTCGGAAAAAGCATCAGAGTCCACTTAACACACACACAAAAAATGCATTGTTAATTCAACACGTAGAGAGTAATCTAGGACCAAATACACTCTAGTCTAGAAGATGTTAAATTGACTCTGTAAGTGTTGAATTAACACAGGATTTTTTTCAGTGCGCAAACTGAGCTGGAAATACCACCAGTTATCAATGACCAGAGTCTAGTCTAGTTATTTCATAAAAATATGATAAGTCATAATTATCATACTAATAGTAATAATAATAGTAACAACCATAACGATACACATCAATCATGAACACTTGTAAAAAATGAAGGAACTGACAAAATTAACAATTAGTGCAAAAAAATACAGGGATATCAATAAAAACCATCACTTGTCCTGAAAAAAAGGGGAAAAGCTGCCTATGTGTTTTTGCCTCTAAAAACGCATATTACAGGGAGAAAAAAAAAAACAACGAAACAAACTACCACTGTCTGTTTTCAGATTCGACTCCTGCCAAAGTCAGGGTCGAAATACATTCACTGAGGAGGAAAAAAAACGAGTGGAAGGCGGGAAGAGAGAAAGAGAGAGGAGAGGAAAAAGAGAGGAAGGTGTCAAAGATTTCGTCTGGTAGGAAGCGACGAGAGGCAAGAGTGGGCGGGACCAGACATACTGATTACTGCCCTCCCATTAGTCAGACGCCGCCAGCTGGATCAGGAAGTGAAATCATCCGTTCTTGTCCCCTGCTTTGTCTCCCACAGACTGCAAAAAAAGAGAAAAACAGAGTGCATGAGATTTAAATACGCACTATTGCACTTTGCAAATACTGTATATAACTGCTCTATGATGCTTTATACAAAACCCAGGACTAGTTCTGAAGTTATCCTACTGCTGAAGTATCTCCACTTAATTATTACCACCACAGCTGCTACTGCTACTACTGGTACTACAACTAAAATACTGCTACTAATGCTGCTGCTGTTACTACTCTTACTACTACTACTGCTACTACTACTACTACTACCAGGCTGACAGGAAATAAGGGATTATAGATGTACATCCTCCATTGCATGGTGCAGTGAAACCTGGTTGAAGCAGACTTTTAAACTTTTCAATCTTCCATAGCATTCAAACATACAACCTAGTGATCCCAAGACAAACTCCCTGCCCATTACGTCAAAGCTGCATCACTACCTATGGGTGACTGACTGGTCTAAATTTCACACATCTGCAGCCCATGTGGAAACAGTTGTATTTTTAAAGGAATTTGTGGCGCAGCTCCACAGAATAAAAAAAGAGCAAAAGCAATTACATTATTTATTAACTCAGATGAAGTGTATTGCTCTGATTGTCCAGTTGCACTGATGATACCTAATCTACTTCCTTTGCATAGCCACACATGCAAATGTCCCCTTGCACCTGCGCTCTGGCTGGAAGTGTTCAAATAGACACGCTTGTAAACCCTCTTTACAGACTATTCATCTTGCTTTATTGCAGTATCATTATTTTTATAGTTGGGCTGCAGACGTGAGGGAGTTAGGCTTTGGATCAGAAGATTGTGGGTTCAAACCCCACCCTGACCAGTAGGAAGTACAGCATGTGTCCTACAACTACACATTCATTTGCAGCTGAGGTGACCTTGAGTAAAGCACGCACCAAACCCCACATTGCTCCAGGGACTGTAACCAATATTATACCCTGCAATAACTCTACGCCAGTGTTTCCCAACCAGGGGTACGTGAGCACACTGCAGGGGGTACTTGGAAAAATGCTATTTTTACAAATGTATGGAGCTTAGTTAAATTGGGATAGAGAAAGCGATATAGAACTTGACTGGGGGGTACTCATGGCACAACGAAAATGCTTAGGGGGTACACAAGACAAAAAAGGTTGGGAAACACTGCTCTAAGCCACTTGGGAAGAAAGCGCCAGTGACATGTCTGAAAGTTTATCCTGACCCCGAATCTCAGGTTTATTTTGGTACTATTGACTATTTCTGGCTATTTTCATGTTGTGGTTTCATATCCGTGAGGCTCCTTCCTCAGCTATTTTAACATACTGGAAAGGGAAGCCACGACCTTTGGCATTTGATGGCAACTCGATAAAACTAGCTGGTGTTAGATGTCTGGTCACCCCTGTGGAGAGAGTTGTGCTGGAGGCCGAGTGTAGTTCCCTGGCTGTGTGTGTGTGCGTGTGTGTGCGTGTGTGTGCGTGTGTGTGTGTGTGTGTGTGTGTGTGTGTGTGTGTGTGTGTGTGTGTGTGTGTGTGTGTGTATGTGTTATACTGCATATTTGCGTATAATAGAGTAGGTCTACCACTACCCACCTCTGGCTTGTGGAGAGAATTGTCCTGCAGGCTGAAGAGTGTAGTAGTTCCCCGGATGTGTGTGTGTGTGTGTGTGTGTGTGTGTGTGTGTGTGTGTGTGTGTGTGTGTGTGTGTGTGTGTGTGTGTGTGTGTGTGTGCGTGCGTGCGTGCGTGTGTGTTATACTGCACGCTTGCGTATATGCATGGAGAGTAGAGAGAGAGGGGGGGGGACCACAGACGTGCACACTATGGACAGCATGCTTCTATTGTTTTGAAACCTTCTTCTGCCCTAAATTTCCGGATCCAGACCTTCTATTCAGTGTCAATGGCGGGGACACTACCACTCACCCCTAGCCTGGCCCTGACCATCCCATAATACTACCATATCCTTTCGTATTCATGGTCTGGAGGTTGTTTTATCTGATGCGATTGCAGGAAGCGGGAAGTTTGCCCTCACTTTTGGTTTGAAATGATTGGACAGCAGCTCTCACCCAATCGCAGACAGTTACTGAACAACAACATAGCGCAGGCGTTTGTGTCATCGTCAAAAGCGCCCTTGCCCCTTTCGCCCCCATCAACCTGTGTCTTCGCTTATTGGCTGTTTTCTGGAGAGGGTTGGCCGGGAAGATCCTGCCGACCAACAACGCTCCACAGAAAACAGTAACCAGACTATGTACGGAGCCAATCTTTTGGCGGAAGTACGTTGGCATGGCGCGCAAGGCTAACTCACCCCTGGCTTGTGGAGAGAGTTGTCCTGCAGGCCGAAGAGCGTGGTGGCTCCCTGGGGCGAGGCGTTGGCATTGGCCTGTGCCTGGGGCAGCATGGAGACTGGAGACTGGCCCATGAGGGGCGTCATGGAGGAGGAAGAGGAGGAGGAGGAGGCGGAGGAGGGGTTGGTGACAGCATTAGCAGGGGAGGAGGAGGCTAAGGAGAGACGCTGGAGCTCCTGCTGCCGCTGCTGCTGCTGCTGGAGCATCTGGTAGACCAGCCTCTGCTGCTCCTGCAGGATGGGAGTGGGAATGCACATAATTAAAAAAACATGCAGAGTTGATTGAAAGCATAAGTGAAAGCCCACCTGTGAAACTCCAACTCCCATTGGTATTGTGACACAGCACTCCACAACACACAAGTGTACACACTGTACAAAAACAAAATTGCATTTACTATGCCTCACCTGTGCAAGGGAATTTCCTTTGTTATTTTATTGGAAAACCAAGAGTCAATGATGTTGTTGCACAGGAACGTTGCTCAAGATGTTACCTTGTCTATCATCACCTTAAAGGAGTATGCCACTATTTTGGGGCTTAATACAGTTAAAATCGTTGGCCAGGGTTTATATAGGTGGTAAAGTGTCTTATTTTTCATGTAAGCCGTTGTCTTGTTTTAAGACAAGTTAAAAGAGGGAGCATGTCGCTAAGCTAGTGAAAGTCAATGGATCCGTGTAGCATGTAGCAATGCTACATGGATGCATTGACTTTCACTAGCTTAGCGACATACTCCCTCTTTTAACTTGTCTTAAAGCAAGACAACGCTTCACATGAAAAATAAGACACTTTACCACCTTTATAAACCCCAGCCAAAGATTTTAACTGTATTAAGCCCCAAAATAGTGGCATACCCCTTTAAAGTCTCGTTCACACGCGTCACTGCTAGCTACTCGCTCAGCGAATGAAGTCAATAGAATGTCTATGTGTTCCATCGAGACGGAGGCGAGGAGTGTACAAGCGATGCGATGTGGGCGGGTTCCGAGTTGAAAATATTTGAACTTCCTTGGCCAGTAAGCGAATAACCAATTGAAATGCAGAGTTCGGTCCTTCTCGCTTTTCCATTGGCAGTTAAAGCCGCAGGAACGTTTAGCGAACGTTCTATGAGCGAGTGGTGAGTAGGCGAGTGAGCGAGAAGCTAGTACCTAGCAGCGGCGTGTGTGAACCTAGCTTAAGGGTAACATACCGGCGTGAACTGCTTCAAGACGAGGAACTCCTGGAGCTGCTGCTGCTGCTGCTTCTGGAGTAAGAGCTGCCTCTGGTGCTCAGACAGGAGGGAAGACCTGTTGGAAAGACAAAAACAAAAAAAAAAACCGACACATTGATAACATTGGATGCATAAAAAGTAGTGGTGTCAACAATAATCATTTCGGCAATGGAAAGGACAATTCAATAATCGATTCAGCAATCGATGCGGCATATTTTTTCAAGCTTCAATTACTTCCTTGTGCATTTCGGGAGCTAATGAACGTCAAATTAGATAAAAGCACATCAAAGCATTGGAAACTGCAGGACTGGTGCACACAACAGCCAATATTAAAACGTTATTCAGTATCTGACTGCTTGTATTGCCTCATGACTAATGAAAAAAATTGCATTGCTTTCAGTAGAAATGTAATGCATTGCAATGCATCATAGAATCGGACTGAATCTATTCTAATTGAATCGTTACCTCCCAAATCGTAATCGAATCAAATTGCTAGGGCAGTGCCAATGCACAACACTAATGAAAAGAATTATAAGAACTTAGTAAATAATTAACTAATGATGAACAATGATGATTAACCGTACTTGCTCATCGAAATGCAATAAACGGCGGCTGAGTCGTGCCGTGTCGGGCTGTACCGGGTAGAAAACGGGCAGTGGAAATGGGCCTAAAGCAGTGTTTCTCAACTGGAGCGGTACAGCCCCCCCAGGGGGGCGTTGGGGAGCCCTAAGGGGGGCGCTAAGAAGGATACAGTTGAGGGGGGTGGTGCTTTAAAATTTGTTAGTAGTACGGGAGGCGTTGGCAGGCTAATGATGAAGTCAATGCGGTGTTGGGAGGCTTAGGATGAGTTCCAGGGGACGTTAGTTCAAAAAGGGTTGAGAACCACTGGCCTATAGTGTGTGTACCATAGAGATTTGAGTATCTAGAGTGTTCATAACCATGTTAACTTCCGGGGGCTCCGAAAAAATGGCGGCTGGGGTGAAAATCGCTCGAAATCGCTCGAAAGTTGTATGGGTAACATTTACTCCATTTACACGAAAAATACCAATAAATGTATTTCTGAAAAAACGGGAATCTCTTCAGTGACTGTGGTTTATATCAAATCATGCATGTTTCTGTTGTGAAGTTAGCTACAGAATTTTAAATTAATTTTAGAAAAGTACCATGATAAGTGAACGGGAAGTGGCAAAAGTGGGAGGAGATTTCACCCCAGATGTCTGTATGGAAGTCAATGGGAGAGAACGAAACTATGACATCTACAGACCGATTCCCATAAAACACGCTTATGAATACTCTAGATACTCAAATCTCTATGTATGTTATAAAGCGTTTGCCAAATGCAATGTAATGTATGTGCTGCCTACTCACGGGCTGAGGCTCTTGGGGAGCTGCAGGCTCTGGGCCAGGGCCAGGGGGTTGAGGGGTGGAGGCTGGGGCTGCAGTGCCGGCAGGTTCCCCTGGGTGGCGCCACCACCACCACCGCTGTGCTGCATCTGCATCTGATTGGCTGATCCCATCACTCCATTCATCCCAACACCACCCGTCAGAGATCCATTCATTCCACCTCCACCCGTCAAACCGTCCATCAACCCGCCGGCGCCCACCAATCCCACACTGCCGTTGCCGCTGCCCCCACCAATGGCGGCGAGGCTGTCGCCCAGGCCCCGGCCCAGGCCGTTCAGCATTGGCTGGGTGAAGGGGGCGGGGCTCTGCTGGGGGGGCGGGGTGCTCTGGAAGGAGAAGGAGGAGCTACTGCGGGACGGACTGCCTGAGTGGAGGTCCTGAACGAGGGAGAGAGAGAGAGAGAAAGATGGAGGGAGAGAAAGAGAGAGAGACATTATTGTAAGACAAATGTTTTATATCAAAACAACGCTTCTATGGGATGGGATGTCTGAGTGGAGTTACACACAGAGAGAGAGAGAGAGAGAGAGAGAGAGAGAGAGAGAGAGAGAGAGAGAGAGAGAGAGAGAGAGAGAGAGAAATAACTTATTTTGGTCTGTTCAAGTTCAATGCTTCCTTCCCCGGTTCAAATGAAGAGTTCCCTACAACGACCTTCAGTTTGGCACTGCGGTGGAACCCTTTAAAGTTCTAGGTGGAACCTGAAAGTTCTCTGAGGAACCTATAAGCAGAGATGGATTATGATTCCATGTTTGTAGACTATTGCTTGCCATGCTCATCTTATAACAGTGTGCTATGCATATCTATGAACAATTTCTCCAATGCTTTATCTCCTACACTTAACACTTTTTCCCCACACTGACCTCAGACAATTTTCTTTTTGAAGCAAAGCATGTATATTACCAGTAGGGGTGTAAATCACAGCCTCCATGATGATACGATTCAATATCGATATCTTATTATTCGATGCGATGCGAGTCGATTATTTTCGATACTTTAGAATGCCCCACTATACGAGAAAATACGATTTGATTAGACTTTTTTCCAATTACTTTTTCACTTCTGTTATGTTATGGCAACATGATCTCCAAAAATTCCGTGCTCCTGGACACGGATGTTAAGGACACAAAATCTGTGTCCATTAGCACGGATTTTGCCAAAATTCCGTGCTCCTGGACACGGAATTATTTTCCGTGATGGACACACACAAGTGCTCTCTCTATACTCCCGCAGCTCTGTCATTATATGAATTTGATAGCATAGCAACCAACTGGAAAAGGTATTTCTCAAAAATATGTCTTTAATGACAGGTTAAAGCGACGGTTCGGAGTAGAATCACCCTAATGCCATTTGAACCGTGACACCCATCCACCTTTACACCCGAAGTGTTTTCTGCCGCAGGCTTACATCAACAGAGTTGCCGTGTTATTCGATGTTTATTCCGGTTAGCTTGACTCAAGCGCATATGGATACTGGGCACCGTCTCCAAACTTTCCCCACAAAAATAACATGTCATGACACCAAACTTCTGCAGTAGCACAAATATGGTCTGTACTCACGAAACGAAGCATTTGGAAGTTTGGAAATAGTCCAGGAGTTTATTATTATCAACACAAGCCGAATAGCTTCTCTGCTGCTAAAGCTGCGCCAACGTTACTTCCGTCATCTAAGACAAGCATGTAAGAGTCCTCAACGAAGCTCATAATATGCACAATGAAAAGTGAATTCAGCATCAGTATTGATAACGAAAATCATTGTCTAATTGATAGTAGGTAAGATTTGAAATATCTTTTAAGTATTTCCTTGAAAATATAAGCCTTAATCACAATTCAGTGAAAACTTTTTTAACACTCTCGTCTGGAAGTTTGTTGAAGACTTTTACGGGCTTGTCTCATATGACGGAAGTAACGTTGGCACAGCTTTAGCAGCAGAGAAGCTATTCAGCTTGTGTTGATAATACTAAACTCCTGGACTATTTCCAAACTTCCAAATGCTTCGTTTCGTGAGTACAGACCATATTTGTGCTACTGCAGAAGTTTGGTGTAATGACATGTTATTTTTGTGGGGAAAGTTTGGAGACGGTGCCCAGTATCCATATGCGCTTGAGTCAAGCTAACCGGAATAAACATCGAAAAACACGGCAACTCTGTTGATGTAAGTCTGCGGCAGAAAACACTTCGGGTGTAAAGGTGGATGGGTGTCACGGTTCAAATGGCATTAG
>NC_085857.1:34827984-34840484 GCF_034702125.1 Engraulis encrasicolus
GTGGAGGGCAGTATTACGCCTGTTGGTGAATAGCCTGCTGAAATTGAGAAGTTCTCTCTTCTTTCAAAAATGAATAATATATTTAGATGAAGCTTATTTATTGTAATTATTCAAAATCCATGTGAAAATGTTTTCACTGTTCTCAAGTCAGATATTTAAATGCGATTAAAATGTGATTAATTCGATTAATTAATTCCAAAGCCTATAGATTAATTTGATTAAAAATTTGAGTCCCAGCCCTAATAAAAAACGAAATATCTCAGCCTCCGGAGCATATCAAAAACATGACATGAGTTGCATTTAAAAGCTAGAACCTTCCTTTTGCATTAGAATGTGTTCACTCGTCTCAAATCTCATGAGCCTGAATGCTGTGTCTATGTTGCTCCAGGCACCAAGGTCAATGCAACGCATACACAGCATCAGGCATACATTCCTTAAAGCGGCACTATGAACATTCGAATAAAAAGGTTAATTAACCACTGTCCCGAGTCAACCGGTGCTTATTTCAGTCAATAGTAAGTGAACGATAAGTCTCGTCGCGACCACTTTCACGGTCCGCTGTCAGAGAACCCCGAATGCAACTTTTTACAGAGCGACCCGGTCGAGTGTCGTGAGAAACACTGCAGACGAGAAAAAAAATCGCTTTATACCGTCAGATACATATTCACATTTGTTCTACCAACTGTTGGCATTCTGTGATGAAAACATTCTCACAGCGAGCTTAGGTAAACAGCATTTTTTCATGACGGTGTAGATTTTGAGACAGGCATGCCACAGGCACCGTACAAACTACGTAATCTTACATTTGTCCCCCTTTAACACGGCATGATTTACTGCGGCCGACTGACTGCCGCTGCCACCACTTTATGAGTTTATTTCTAGAGTGGAGAAAAGATGGGGAAGTCAAAAGCTACTACACTAAGCCCCTCAAGCTCAGCCTAAGCCAGTCAGATAAATGGAAAGATGGCAGCTCTCCAGCAGAATGCTTTTGTGTGATGCAAGTGTGTGTGTGGGGGGTGTGTGTGTGTGTGTCTGTGTGTGTGTGTGTGTGTGTGTGTGTGTGTGTGTGTGTGTGTGTGTGCCTGTGTTAGAGGGGAGAGAACCTTCTACATGAAACAAATGCCAGAGACTCGTACTAAATGAGACAGGGCTTTGAGGTGTTATGCATAAATCAAAGAATTCAATTTCCAATGTGAGATTTAAATGTGCAGTGTGTATTTTTTTTCTTGTTTATTTCCAGAGTTTATGCTGCCTATTGACAACTGCTAGGGCTCGAGCAACGATAGTACTTTGTCTAAATCGGATTTGTGTTTGTCATGTTGAAAACACAGAAATTCACATATGTGTAAATCCCTGATTAGTTAGCATAGTGCAACATGGTGTCATAGTAGTGAATATGAAGGTCTTATTGTACATATACAAATATCAGCCAAGTTGAATATTTGAAAAATGGTGGCTGTGGTACATTAGAAACCACAGTTAGAATCTCAATTCTTAAGGTTTCCCTTTGTTACAGACACGTAAAAGTTAACCTCTTACTGCAGCAGGGGTCGCCGGCGACCCTATTCACTTGCTGAAAATGCTTAACTACATCATAACAACATTGCCATGACATTACAGAGAGCCATAGTGCTGCACTAAGGGGTTAATTGATGAAGACGGAAATTTCACAGTCAAAACATGTCAGGAAAAAGATAAAACTTTTACATGTCTGAAAGAAAGGACAGCCTTTAGACTTGAACTTTCATGAGACTTCGAGGTGTTTTCAGCTGGACTAATCATGATGCGGTCAAGACAATATGAATGAAAACATCGATGGCTCCTACTGTTAATATTCATGAAACAGGACAGATTTCTGGATGGTAACACATTTTGAAAAATAATAAGCACATAAAAAATGTTACCCATCTGCATGATTTCCTTTCCACGCTAACCCCAAATCCTGTTCACAGCTCACTCTTCCTGCTTGTCAACAAAACACATGTGTGACATTCACCCGTTGGGAAACAAAAACACGCCAACCATTTCCGAAGGTGATGTCTGTCGACAATCGCCATAGTACCGGTATGTAATTCTAAAACAATGGCAACCATTCTTTAAAAAAAGGTTAGGGTGTAAGCAGTGGAGGAGTGGTGGTGATACATTAATGCAGGGGTGGGGAACCTATGTTATCGAGGGCCGTTTGCAGCTCAAGAGGCCATTATATCAGGTCCCCGATATAATTCTAATGTTATTCAGCTTCACATGAAATATGACATATTTTGTAAAGGAATCTTAGAAAATGCATTTGCAATACAATTAAAGTTATATTCAGGGAACCTAGAGAAGGTGGTGTTTGTTTAAAAGGTGGCTGCCTTCAATATTGGCCTAAAGTGCAGGGGGGATTCCTGGTTTTGTTCATAGTACGGCCCTCGGAGGACTTATATGGCCCTCAGATGAATTTGAAGTGGCCCTTCGAATGAAAAAGGTCCCCCCCCCCTGCAGTAATGTGTGGTGGTGTAAATAGGGCCACTGGGAAACAAAGCCATGTAGTCCACGTCTTCCTGTCTGGCTGTTTTGTTGCTGTTGTTGTGAGGGGTCTGGTGGTGTGTTGACGTAGGACGAGGGCAGCGTGAGGGTAGGTTAGATTAGGCCACAGTGGCAGTGTGCCATCATTGTGTATTCAGATTATGAAACAGAAACTGCAGTATTTTTTGCAGTTTGCTGCATCAGAGACACATGACTACGATCATTGGAAAGGCCATGGTGTGCAGTCTCATATGAAATATGATATGATCATAATCTTGTCATGGGATCTAGTCAAGTGCATCTAGTGCTTATTCAACCCTTAGAAAGTACTATTCGGGGGGGGCGGGGGTGCTGTGGTGCAGCGCGCTAAGCCCCCCACGTTTGGGCTTACATTGCTCACAGGGACCCCAGTTCCGAGTCCGGCCGGGGTCATTTCCCGACCGTGCCCCATCTCTCTCTCCCAATCATTTCCTGTCTACTCTCACACTGTCCTGTGATAATGAAGGCTAAAACCCACCCCCAAAAATACTTAAAAAAAGAAATATAGAGAGTGAGAATACAGAGAATAACATGTCAAAGTGTTGAATTCTGTGAATACTGAAAGTGTTTAACACTGTGTAGTAGGTGTTTGTTGTCAAGGTGGCTGTCTTGGCACAAAACCCTAGCCATTTCCACAGTGAGCTAGAAAAGAATCAGCAGAGGAATCCTGTGCCAGATCTCATTGGATGAAGGTGCTTTGTCAGTCACACTCAGTGAGTATGGCTAAAAACCCTTCACAGCACACAACACGATCAACAGACACATAACACACAATACACACACACAATTCTGCTCAATCCACACACAAACTCAAACACAAACACAAACAATACGACACGACTCCACAACGCCACCGAGATAGCTGACGGGGGGGGGGGGGGGGGGGGGGGGGGGGGGAGGGGGGGGGGGGGGGGGGGTGGGGGGTCCAAGGTGGCTAAGGACTATGAGTGTGCGTACTTGTGCTGTGCGGTAGAGCGCACTACCCCAGGGTGGTGGTGATGGTGGTGGTGATGGTGATGGCTTTGCTGACTGTGAGGGGTGCTGTTGTTGTGCGGTGGTGGTGGTGGTTTGCAATGTTGCCAGATTAGGCAGTTTCCCACCCAAATGGGCTGCTTAGGATGGCCGTCTGCGGGTAAAAATGGCATTTAGAAGAAAAAAAAAACCGCCCGATTTTTGGCCATAGAAATCACTAGAATTGGGCGGGATTTGAGCATTTTTTGGGCTGGAAGTCATCAGCCTCAACTGGCAACCCTGGTGGTGGTTTGTGGTGGTGCTGACCGTGAGCGCTGGCGAGGAATCCAGTGGCGGAGACTCCACCCTGGACCCCTTGGACCTGGGCCACTGCCTGCAGGGCGATGGAGGCGGCGCTGGGCAGGTGCGTCTGCTGGCCGGGCAGGTGGGTGGTGGCAACGTGCTGGAGGTGGTGGTGGTTGATGGTGGCGGCGGTGTTGGGTCCTCCTCCTCCTGTTAGAAGAGATACACTTTTAGAAGAATGGTTTTGCAAAATGGTGTTTGTGCTTTTTCTGTTTTATTACATATGACCATGGATGCATTTCTCGAAAGCATACTTGTTAGCCAGTTAGCAACTTGGGAGGTTGTCAATGGGAAATTGCATTGCAAACAAAAAAAGTAGCTAACATAGTTAGCAAACAATGGTTTCGAGAAACACACCCCAGAGTTGTATTAAGTAAGTAGAATTACTCTTACAGATGTAATTACACTAGTAGTATGATATTACATGATTTCAATTTTGTTATTACTAGTGTTATAATTACATCTGTAAGATTACTTCTACTTCTTCTTTATACAACTCTGGTCTTTTTACAGGCTGAGGGCAACTTTCCCAACAAGGGCTCAGGCATTCAGCAGGCGTTTTTTGCAAGTGCTTTAGGCATCAATGGGTGAAGGCCCTGGGTTATATCATAGTATTGTAGAACTATGGTGCTTAACTTTTCAGTGGCTATTACAGCATGCCACTGGAGGTGCGGAGTGCACTAAAAGGTTACAAAGCGATAGCGAGGCTATGCCCTCCTAGTGACGCAACCCCTTTGGCGTTGCTTCTAGTCAGGTCAAGAGTAATGTAAATACATTTCTGATCTCCCGAAAAATCGGGAACTCCACCCTCTTTGTCAGGAACCAATCAACCAGTAGTAAACCAAGGGAGGCGGGTCAATAATGTTGTTTTGGGAAACATGAATTGTTATGCTCAAGGTCAGACCAAGTCTTGAAGACATTTGAAAGTCGATGATAATCAGGCTAACAAAGCGATACCTCCCAACGCAGTCTCACCCCAAGTAGTCAATTTCTGACTACCTTGGACCAGACGGCAATTTTTGATCTTTTGATCTTTGTCTTGGGTATTCCTTCCACGTCACATTTTGACTATGTGGCCTAACCCTAAACCTATTCTTAAACCTAACATCAATGACGTTATGCTGCCAGAAGGGGGCGCCTTTGAGGACATAGTCAAAATGTGACGTGGAAGGAATACCCAAGACGTCAAAAATTGTAGTCTTGGGGTGTCAAAAATTGAGTAGTCAAAAATTGACTACTTGGGGTGAGACTGTGTAGTACCTCCAGGGGGTAGGAAGGGCACGGCCAGCTCCACGTTGAGCAGCTGGAGGCGCTCCCTCTTGGCCGTGAGGCTCAGGATCTGGTCCTGGAGGCGCTGGTTCTCCTGCTGCAGGGAGTGGAGAGACTGGAGCATGTCCACAACTGGAGGAGGAAGAGGAGGAAGTGGTGGAGGAGGAGGAGAGGGGTGGGAGAGAGGGATAGAGGAGGAGAGGAGAGGAGATGGGTGGGAGAGGGGGAGGAGGAGGAGAGGGATGGGAGAAGGGGAGAGAGGAGGAGAGGAGGAGGAGAAGGAGAAGGAGGAGGAGGAGGAGGAGGAGAGGAGGAGGAGGAGGAGAGGAAGAGAGGAGAGGAGAGGAGAGGAGATGGGTGGGAGAGGGGGAGGAGGAGGAGAGGGATGGGAGAGGGCGATAGAGGGGTGGGAGAGAGGGATAGAGGAGGAGAGGAGATGGGTGGAAGAGAGGAGGAGGAGAGGAGAGGAGAGGAGAGGAGAGGAGAGGAGAGGACAGGACAGGACAGGACAGGACAGGACAGGGAGGAAGAGGGGGAGAAGGAGGAGAGGAGAGGGCAGGCACGAGTGAGGTGGTAGAAGGGGATAGAGGGATAGATGGAGGAGGAGGAGAGGAGAGGGAATGAGCGAGAGAGGTCGGAGAGAGGGATAGAGGGAGAGGGGATAGGAGGAGGAGATGAGAGGAGAGGAGGAGGAGAGGGGTGGGAGAGAGGAATAGAGGAGGAGAGGAGAGGATAAGAGAGGGAGGAGAGGACAAGGAGCGAGAGAGGTGGGAGAGGGGAATAGAGGGAGGAAGAGGAGGAGGAGAGAAGAAGGAAGGAGAACAATTTAAATAGAATTAATTTAAATATATTATTTTATCTCAATTTTTAATGTAGTAGTTTTTTTTCGAGAAACATTGAGATTTCAGGGGAAAACGCAGCAATTAATCGTAAGTCGATTGATGAGGCAATCTACTAACGATCAATGAATTAATCGATCATTTGCATCCCTACTACTCACTGTTGACGCCCATCTCCCCGTTGCTGTGCTTCTCCAGTAGCATCTCGATGTGGGGCACGTTCTCCAGCCGCGGCGTCCGGCCCTGCTCCGCCCCCGCCACCCCCCCGTCCCTCGTCTCAAACAGCAGTGGCAGGGTACTCATGGGTGACCTGGGCCATCCACACGGGGGAAGACACAGCACAGACACAGCACAGCAACACCATTTCAGTATTTTTGGCCATTTGTTGAATTAGTATTAAAAGGACACTGTGTGAGATTTTTAGTTGTTTATTTCCAGAAGTCATGCTGCCCATTCACTAATGTTACCTTTTTCATGAATACTTACCACCATCATTAAATTCTAAGTATTCATTATGACTGGAAAAATTGCACTTTTCATACATGAAAAGGGGGATCTTCTCCATGGTCCGCCATTTTGAATTTCCAAAAATAGCCATTTTTAGCTGCAAAAATGACTCTACTTGGACCATACTAGAAAATATTTGTTTATTACTTAGTAAACTTTCATATAGAGATCAAATTTGGTAATAGGCAGCCCAGTTTCAATGGGCAGCATAGTTGCAGTACCTCTTTGACCATTTCCTGCACAGTGTCCCTTTAAGTATTTTTGGCCTTTATTATTACAGGACAGTGTGAGAGCAGACAGGAAATGATTGGGAGAGAGAGATGGGGCATGACCGGGAAATGAACACGGCCGGACTCGAACCTGGTCCCCGTGGCCAATGTAAGCCCAAATGTGGGGGGCTTAGTGCGTTGCGTCACAGCACCCCCAGCAAGGAATTAAGATTTATACATTCAGTGTATATTATTGCGTGTGTGTGTGTGTGTGTGTGTGTGTGTGTGTGTGTGTGTGTGTGTGTGTGTGTGTGTGTGTGTGTGTGTGTGTGTGTGTGTGTGTGTGTGTGTGTGTGTGTGCGTGCGCGCGTGTGTGTGTGTGTGTGCATGTATGTGCGTGTGCATGTGTGTGTGCAGGGCCGCTGACAGCTTTGGCTGGGCCCAGGACAAAGTCGTCTGAAATGGCCCCCCAGCTCAATACATACAATGTAATGAGGACCCAATTCTGGGACCCCCCTATCCCTGGGCCCGGGCAACTGTTCCCTTTGGGTCTCCCCTGTCAACCCCCCTGGTGTGTGTGTGTGTTTGTTCGTGTATGTGCACAGTGTATGTATACTGTATGTGTGCATGTGTGGGCTATATAGTGTGTGTGTGTGTGTGTGTGTGTGTGTGTGTGTGTGTGTGTGTGTGTGTGTGTGTGTGTGTGTGTGTGTGTGTGTGTGTGTGTGTGTGTGTGTGTGTGTGTGTGTGTGTGTGTGTGTGCGCGTGAGTGTGTGTATGTGTGTGCGTGAGCGTGTGTGCGTGTGTGTTTGTTAGTGTGTATTTGTACGTGTTTCTATATTGTGTGTGTGCATGTACAGTGTGTGAGTGTGTATATGTGTATGTATATGTGTGTGTGTTTGTGTATGTGTATGTAGTATGGTGCACGTGTATGTATAGTGTGTGTGTGTGTGTGTGTGTGTGTGTGTGTGTGTGTGTGTGTGTGTGTGTATGTACTGTATATATATAGTGTATGTGTGTATATGTGTATGTATATGTGTATGTGTGTGTGTATGTGTATGTGTGTGTGTATGTGTATGTATAGTGTGCATGTGTGTGTGTGTGTGTATGTATATATATAGTGTATGTGTGTATATGTGTATGTATGCGTGTATGTATATGTGTGTGTATGTGTATGTATAGTGTGCGTGTGTGTAGTGTGTGTGTGTGTAGGGTTGCTACTGACTGTGAGGAGAGGCTTTCTCGAGGTGAGCTGTCCTGACAGGGGAAACGACAGTCCTCAAGGTCCGACTCTGAGGAAGAGAATTACCAGCATTACGAGGAGGAGGAGGAGCAGGAGAAAATTTGGTAACACTTCACAATAACCTTCCGCGAAATGGTTAACTAACGGTAAGGTGAGGTGTTATTATGTCGCTCCGGAAATTGGGGGGTGGGGGTAATAAGCTCTGCTGGATAAGCGTGATTAATAATCGTGATCGTGATTTTGATATAAATAATCATTATTATAATTTCTCCATAATCGTGCAGCCCTAAATGTTATTGTCAACAGCAAATGTTTAGTAAGTGTTTTACAATTGATTTAATAATGATATATCAATGCTTATAATAGTATTATAGATGCACAACAAACCATTAGCTATCCATTAGTTAACCATTTTTGCGGAAGGTTATTGTGAAGTGTTACCGAAAATGTGACAAGAAATAGCAACCGGCAACATCTAAACTGTGAAATGTGTTCACATGTGCTTGTGACTGTCTGAAGGAGTGAGAGAAAAAAAAAGAAAAAGAGGAAAGGAAATATTTGCATGTGTTTGCGAGTCAAATGATGCGGGTACATTCACTGGACTTTGTGTGCACTGTACATACTGTATATGCTTGTATAGACGGTCTGTTAGTGTGTGTTAAAGTGTGTCTGTGTGTGTATATGCACAAGGACATGTTTGTGTGTGTATGTACTGTATGTGTGTGTGTGTGTGTGTACATATACTGAATCTACCTGCCAGTGTGTGTGTATGTGTGTGTGTGTGTGTTCATATACTGAATCTATCTGCCAGTGTGTGTGTATGTGTGTGTGTGTACATATACTGAATCTACCTGCCAGTGTGTGTGTATGTGTGTGTGTGGTATGTTCATGTTTAGTGTGTGTGTAGTATGTTTATGTGTAGTGTGTGTGTAGTATGTTTATATGTAGTGTGTGTACTGTGTAGTATGTTAACTGTATGTGTTGTGTGTGTGTGTGTGTGTCGTCTGTATCTACGTACCTGGTAGTGTGGTCTGGGCCTGGTTGAGTAAGGGGGGCAGGGCCGGGGCAGGAGGGGCGGAGCTGGAGGAGAGGAAGCTCCCAAAGCCCCCCGTGATGGAGGCGCTCAGGCTACCGTAGGAGGGCACACCACCACCACCATCACCACCACCAGCTGCTGTACCAACACCATGCATCTGGACACAACACAGACACACACACATACACAGAATTATTCATTATTACACTTTTAATCAAATCATGAATATTATTAGTTACTTGGTGGCCAAAGGCTCCGGTGAAGGCGCTCAGGCTACCGTAGGAGGGCACACCACCACCAGAGATTCTTTAAGTATATAGAGATATGCCAATGTAATAGGTTGCTATGGGCACCTAACATGACCAGGTTCCGGTCCGCGTGTCATAATACTCCTAGCATTGAATAGAACAGTCCTTAGGTCTGCCTAGGTCTGCCTACAGGGGGATTTCCCCCCCTCCCTCTTGCAATAATAGAACCCGGAAGTAATGGGCCAATGGAACCTCTCTCTCTCTACTCTCTCTGCCACCACCACCACCACCAGCTGCTGTACCAACAACATGCATCTGGACACAACACAGACACACAGACACAGTTTAGTACTTTTATATGAAGTGCCACACAGGGAAGGATTACAGATCCAAACATGAATGGAAATATTCTGCAGATTGGCAAGTATGATGAAATCAGAATAATAAGTCCATTAGTCCCTATGGCTGGGCTGTAGTACTCGAGTCCGGACTCGGCCCGAGTCCGGTCTCAAGTCCGTTTTTTTATGGACTTGGACTTGTCTCGGACTCGGTATTGTTTGGACTCGGACTTGTCTTGGACTCGGACAATGGTCTTGCCAAATTAGGCTTTTGGACTCGCCGGGTCTGTCATTAAGTTTTGTTTAGAACACTGGCCATCATAGATTGTAAAGTGGAGCTTGAAATCCAATAACAAACAAGTTTGTCTTCACATCCATGCCATATAGGTTATCTTCTAAGGTTCACACTATTGACATTCATCCTTTTCATTGTTAAACACTGACCGACATGTGACTCGGACGGACTTGACTTGGACTCTAATCTTTTTGGATTCGGTCTTGTCTCGGACTCGAACCTCTTTGGACTCGGACTTGACTAGTAATGGTCTTGGACTTGTCTTGGACTCTACAAAGGTGGACTTGACTACAGCCCTGCTCTATGGATAGATAAGAGTAAGAGTAAGAGTAAGTAGATGTGACATCTCCGTCTCCAAACGGACAAGGTTCCTATTATGGCAGAAATTGAACAGAATTTGGCCAGTGTCTTTGCACTGTTTTTGCATAATCCACACAGTTGCAAGCCTCACATGACTAGTTTAGGTGTGTGTCCAAGGCTCAAGGACGACTAACTTGCAGTATCACACACACACACACACACACACACACACACACACACACACACACACACACACACACACACACACACACACACACACACACACACACACACACACACACACACACACACACACACACACACACACACACACAAATACATACACACACAGAGAGATGCCAGTGATAGGGGATGCAGTACAAGTGCACACAGACATGGACGCACACACACATACACACACACACACACACACACACACAAACCATGCATGCGCCAATGCACAGACATACATGCAGTACAGTATACAAACGTCACTTTTTGTTGTTTATACATTTTCAGGCTATTTTGAGGTCATAGTTTAGACTTTTTTATGTCTATAAAAGAAATGTTTTTCGATTTTAGATCTCAATATACAGTAATAACAATACGAATTTCAACTAAATCAAATATTTTTTTCCTTGAAATGAAAAGTTATTATATATAAATCATTCAGAGTTTGGAAGTCTTTACACCGCTCAGTTTGTAATGTAAAGATTTCAGATTTAGAACTTAGGGCTGAACAATAAGTACAGTCGTATCTACACTGTAAAACACTGCAAGCCAGTGAAACGTAAAAAGGTAAGTGGTCCTGCTGCCTTAGGTTTGTAAGTTAATTCAACTCGAGGCTTTCTCAAGTTGATTTAACTTACAAACTTAAAGGTGCACTGTGTAGAATGTGGCCAGAATGGGTACTGCAAATATATTGAAACTGTGTTGCCTATTACCAAATTTGCTCTTTTCATAAATATTTACTAAATAGTAAACAAATATTTACTAGTGTGACCAAAGTACATTAAGTTTTGCAGCTAAAAAAATCTATTTCTGGAAATTCAAAATGGCAGACCATGGAGAAGATCCCCCTTTTCATGTATGGAAAGTGCAATTTTCCCAGTCATAACGAATACTTAAAATTGCTGCTGGTAAGTATTCATGATACAGGCAACATTTTTGAATGGGCAGCATGAATTCTGGAAGTAAACTACACAACAATATTACACAGCGCACCTTTAAGGCAGCAGGGCAACTTACTTGTTTACGTTTAACAGGCTGCACTATTTTACACTGTACCACAGCGTGGAAATCTACTGTCCAGTGACAAGGGAAACAAGACGAGGTCGCAGAAAACCACACACTCATCATCATCATCATCTCTCTCTGTCTCGGGCTCTCTGTGTCTCTCTTTCTTTTCTCAATCACACACTCTTTCTTTTCTCTCACACACCTACGCAGCACACCTCCCCCACTCCCCTTCTCCCTCTCTTTCATACACACATATGCATGCATGTAGTTGTGCACCCACACACACAACATCCTACACAGGCATGCATGCACGCACGCACGCACACACACACACAAACCTTCTGGTTTCTTTTTGTGTCAACCCTAACTATTTCTTTCTTCTAACGCATGATTCAGTTTGCAGTCCTGTGTTTTACATCAAGAATGGTCAAATAAATAAACGAATGAATTCATTCATTCATTCAACGAGTGAGTCTTTGATGGTGTACCACCGTACCTGTGTGTTGTTGGCATTGTTGTTGTGTTGTGCTATCCTGTGACTACTCCTTTCTTTTAATGCATGGTTCAGTTTGCTGTCCCGTGTTTTACATCAAGAATGGTCAAATAAACGCATGCATTCATTCACGAGTGAATTTTGATGTTATACCACCGTACCTGTGTGCTGTTGGCATTGTTGTTGGTTACACGTTTACAAGTTGTGCTATCCTGTGACTACTCCTTTCTTTTAATGCATGGTTCAGTTTGCTGTCCCGTGTTTTACATCAAGAATCAGGTCAAATAAATGCATTCATTCATTCATTCAACGAGTGAATTTTGATGTTATACCACCGTACCTGTGTGCTGCTGGCGTGGCTGCTGCTGGCCGTGGCAGGGGTGAGGGGCAGGGAGGGGATGTGTGAGGAGAGGAGGCCCGTGGAGAGAGGAGTGCTGCACACCCCCCCTCCTATGCCTACTCCTGCGGCGCCCCCCCCTACACCACCACCAGGGGCGCCACCACCAAGAGACAGGGGATCCTTATGACTACTGTAGATGCCTGTAAACACACACACACACGCATGCACACACACACGCACACACACACACACACACACACACACACGGAGGGAGGGAGAGAGA
>NC_085857.1:34842984-34870484 GCF_034702125.1 Engraulis encrasicolus
GGCAGGCTGGGTGGACTGGGGTAGAAGCCCAGAGATCCCCCCTGCGACTGGGCCTGTGCCTGCGACGTCTGCCCCTGGCTCTGGGTCTGGACCTGCATGGGCTGGTGGTGTTGGTGGTGGTGATGGTGCCGGTGGTGGTGGGACTGCTGCTGCTGTTGGGCTACGGGCGGTGGAGGTAAAGACATGGATAAAGGCGGATGTGGAGTCTGCTGTTGTTGTTGTTGGTGGTGGTTGTGGTTGTTGTTGTTGTCCTCTCCTCCTCCTCCTCCTCCTCCTCCACCTCCTCCTCCTGCGCCGCGCTGCTTCTCCCGCTCGCGGTTCTTGCTGCCGCGCGGCCTGCCGGGCCCGTGCCGGCTCTTCTTGTTACCGCGGTGACGGCGCTCGCGGGACGTTGGCGCCGGGGGCGCCAGCACGGTGGAGGAGGAGGAGGGCGAGCAGGAGGAGGAAGAGGGACGTTCTGGAGGCGGCGGAGGAGGTGGAAGAGGAGGAGGAGGAGCTGGGGTGGGCTCCTCTAGGAGGCTGGGGGGAGTGGAGGAGGAGGAGGGCTGGAGGGAGCGGCCGGAGCCGCCGTTGCTGCTGCCGGACTTGGAGCTCACCTTGCGCACCTGTGGAGCACAGGGACATAACATGTTATAGGTCAACTTCCGATAAAACACAGTTTTACTCACTCCTTTTGAAAATCGGACGGTCACCCCAAGTTAAACTCACATGCAAGGCTCTCATAGCGGTGCGTCACCTCGGCTGGCTGTATTTCCCGGTGTTTGCCAATTAACATAAACAATGCAGAGAAACGAGCGAATCATGAAAGCCTTTCTGTGTTGCGTCACATCGAAAGAAGGCGTTGCCAATTAAAGTTTATGTCGACCCATTTTTCTAAAAACATGTCGAGTAATTTTTTTCTGCTTGTTTTCAAAACCAGCAACGCCTGGTGGCCCGAAACCTAGCTTAGCTTAGCTATCAGCTGGTTGCTTCTCTCAGATACACACAGAGCACACAGCCTCATTCATACAGCCGTCCCACTCTGGTCAGTCCATGCCTGCAGCTCGCTAGGGTTCGCTGTCTAAAGAGCACAGCCCTGAATGGAGCCTGCACGCCTCCGTTGGCGCCCCTATAGTGCAGTACCACCCCGGGAAGTGGCGACTCTGACTTTAGATGATCTCTCCGCAGAGCAGAAGGAGGGAGCCATTCAGAAACCGTTTTAGACGACAAACCCGGAAGACCATCTCGTTTCTCCACAAGCCACCTTGCTAGCTTGCAAAAACGGCTTGAACAAAGCATCCAGAAAGTTTTTTTTTAAAACAGGACCAACGCGTAACACATTGAATAACAATGGGGAACACAGCAATATTAATAAAATGACGTTGAGAGGACATCTTTAAGGTAAATGACACACTATCCCATTACCACCAATGTTGGAGTTCCCCAGGGATGCATAAGCTCCCCCGGGTTGTTCACCCTGTATACTTCTGACTGCACTACCAATGTTCTAAATCAGTATCTTATCAAATATTCCAAAGACTCTACGTTAGTGACCCTCTTCTGATGACCACACATTGTACCTAAAGCCAGGCTCAAACTACACGACTAGCGATTGTGTGTCCGATTTTGGCGCCGTGGTGCACCGCACACTAGAAGAGAATCGCAACTGTCACTCTTATCACTGCTCTTTGAGCTGCCAAAGTTCTATCTTAGAACGTCGATCACAACGAGGAAATCTTTCTTGACAATCGCAGCGATTGTTGTAAGGGAGGTTTTCAGCCGAGAATCGGCGCGATAGTCGTGTAGTTTGAGCCAGGCTTAAGCAATGTGGACTGGTTCATTGACTGGTGTGACAACAATTACCTCATCATTAACACGGTGAAGACAGAGGAGATCATTTTTGGCAAACCGCCCAACCTCCAACTACTTCCACGACCTTCCACATGCCTTCATACATCAATCAATTATCTTGCTAAATCAGTCATAAGACTGCATAGTGTTATCACTCCACGTTGTTAATATCTTCAAGTTATGTGAGCTGTATGTAATGTACGTATGCATGTACAGTATGTCTGTTGTATAGGCCAGTGGTTCCCAACCTATGGGTCGCCAAAGATCCACAGTGGGTCGCGAAGCCCTCTTGATTTTAAGGGGTTTCATTTTAATACCATATAGCACATGTTGAATAAATGACAAAGCATTTAAACTGATATATGCATAGAAGCAACAAAATGTAAGTGATGCATTAAACATTTATTCTATATTTGACTTATGACAAATTGAGGATTAAAATGATAACTAATGAGTTTTCACAGGAAACATAGGGCAGTCATGGGTGAGCGGTTAGGGCGTCAGACTTGCATCCCAGAGGTTACCGGTTCGACTCCCGACCCGCCAGGTTGGTGGGGGGAGTAATCAACCAGTGCTCTCCCCCATCCTCCTCCATGACTGAGGTACCCTGGGCATGGTACCGTCCCACCGCACTGCTCCCCATGGGGCGCCACTGAGGGCTGCCCCCTGTGCTGTGGAGTGCTGTGTCACAATGACAATGGGAGTTGGAGTTTCCCAATGGGCTTTCACTTTCACTTTTTTCATCATGTGACTCCCTCTCGTACGGGCGCTCGCGCGATTGGGTCACCAAGGCTTACAATGGTAAAAAAAAATATGGGTCCCTGAAGAAAAAGGTTGGGAACCACTGATATAGGCCAATGTCCTTTGTTTTTGTCAGTTGTGCAATAGTCTTGTGATGTGATGTTATATGTATGTCCTATCCTAAACGAGTCTTGCTCAGGGATGCAAAATTAATTTCAGTGTAAACTGACAATAAAGTATAATTGTATTGTATCGTATCGTAACATGTTCAAGGTGCACAGTGTAATAATTTAGCAGGTTATTAAAGAATTCATGTTCATTCACAAATGTCCTTTTTCACGAATACTTACTACCACCATCAAATCTCAAGTATTCGTTAATTTAACCTTTAAAAACTTTTGAAATAAAAGTTAAGACAAAAGAACAGAAAGTTTTGCAGCTAAAAATGTTTATTTCTGGAACATCAAAATGGCGGACAATGGAGAATATCCTCCTTTTCATGTATGAAAACTGCCTTTTCCCCAGTCATAACGATTACTTCAAATTTGATGGGGGTGGTAGGTATTCGTGAAAAAGGTAACATTTGTGAATGGGCAGCATGATTTCTGGAAAGTGCTAAAAATATTACACAGTGCAACTTTAAAACATCCATTTCACTTTACATCTCAAGATCATCCACCTGTTTTAAAAGACAATCATAACAGATGTGAATTTGATTACATACAGTATGTGTAGTAAACCCTTTCCAAAAAAATCTATTTCTCTTTTCTCCAGTCTACAGGAACTTGTGCAATGATTCTGTTCTTGGTTTCGAGCCAGTGCGTGTGCGCGTGTGTGTGTGTGTGTGTGTGTGTGTGTGTGTGTGTGTGTGTGTGTGTGTGTGTGTGTGTGTGTGTGCGTGTGTGTGTGTGTGTGTGTGTGTGCGTGTGTGTGTGTGTGTGTGTGTGTGTGTATGTGTCTGTGAAAAGGCTGTCTGCTCACCCGCCTGACACACACACACACACACACACACACACACACACACACACACACACACACACACACACACACACACACACACACACACACACACACACACACACACACACACACACACACACACACACACACACACACACACACACACACACAGCGCCCTCATCAGAGTAAAGGTCATGCAGCTGACCCCTTAGTCACTGTTCCATTTTCAGTTTCAAATCCTTCCGCTCCAGCACAGGGGCCAGATGGCTCGCCGTTACCACACACACACACACACACACACACACACACACACACACACACACACACACACACACACACACACACACACACACACACACACACACCACACACACACACACACACACACACACACACTGTAGGACACACACACACACACACACACACACACACACACACACACACACACACACACACACACACACACACACACATTCATGCACACTGACACACACACACACACACACACACACACACACACACACACACACACACACACACACACACACACACACACACACACACACACACGCACGCACACACGCATGCACACACACACAGACACGCACACACACATAGACACACACACACGCACACAGCATGACACCCACACACACATACACACCCAGTACAACACATACGCATGTCCTCACAAAACCCACTTCCAGACAGCGTCCCTCACAATCACAATTTCACACAACACAGTTCATAGTGCAACTTCGCTACTAGTGCTGATCATGTAAAATGTACTATCACTCCTGTTTGTAGTCCGTTTACTTCACTATTCAGCAACACATTCCCTTACTCCCTTGACACCACAGCTACAGGACAGACAACAATTAAAGGGACACTGTGTGAGATTTTTAGTTGTTTATTTCCAGAATTCATGTAGCCCATGCACTAATGTTACATTTTTCACGAATACTTACCACCAGCATCAAATTCTAAGTATTCATTATGACTGGAAAAATTGCACTTTTCATACATGAAAAGGGGGATCTTTTCCATGGTCCGCCATTTTGAATTTCCAAAAATAGCCATTTTTAGCTGCAAAAATGACTGTACTTGGACCATACTAGAAAATATTTGTTTAATACTTAGTAAACTTTCATGTAAAGATCAAATTTGGCAATAGGCAGCCCAATTTCAATGAGCAGCATAGTTGCAGTACCTTTTTTGACCATTTCCTGCACAGTGTCCCTTTAAGGTACAAACATTTTATGGCCCTAAAAATTCCTTTATTCTTAGTCATTCTATGTCATTGTTTGCTGATTGCCATTTGCCAGATTTTTCCAGTGCGCTTGAATTCCCATATGTACAGCAACACCAATATCATCTCCATAACACATATCCCAGTTACTCATACAGTACATAGCAGGGACTGCAGACGTAGATTAGCCTGAGGCTAACTCTGGTACAATGCAATGTATGTGCAATACATTTATGTTTTAATTGCACATACATGGTCCCAGGTATTTTGGACACCAGATGGAAATTAGCCTCTGTGCTATAATCTGGCACATTTGCATGTGTGCACCGCACCTTTTGGGCTTTCACTTTCAGTATATATACAGGGGTTGGACAAAATAACTGAGACACCTGTCATTTTAGTGTCATTTAGTTTCTCTTGCGTCCACAGTTAATCCTGTTGGATGAAGTTCATCCTTCTTGGTGGTATGCAGACATTACCTTGGATACTGTGGCTCTTGATACATCACAAAGATTTGCTGTCTCGGTCAAAGATGCAACAGTTACACACGTACCAAGAATGTCTCCTTTTTTAACTCTGACATATCACCCATAATGTTGTGTGCTTTGCAAAATTTTGAGCAAAACTGTGCTCTTACCCTGCTAATTGAACCTTCACACTTCACTTTACTGGTGCAATGTGCCATTAATGAACATTGGCCAACAGGCTGGTTCACTTGAGCCATGAAACTTACCACACTAAAACGACAGGTGTCTCGATTATTTTGTACAACCCCTGTATATGTTCATTAATGTGCAATGTCCTGTAAAATAAAAGTTAAGTGACTAAGTGATACAAAAGTTAAAATTGACTTGACTATCAGACCTCTGAATCATCATAGGGCAGCCCATTCAGTTCCGTTGAACTTTTTCTTCTGCACCTTGGGGGAATAAGGTCAAGTCACTCTCTTGCACGCATGAGGGCCTTGATGGCATTTTAATGCCCTATTACAGTTAACGGTACTGGAGGAAAAGAAGGAAAAAAAAACCCAGAGAAGTGATAATAATCAGGATGTGAAATCCACACTTTTATGACCTCGGCTGACCTGGAAAACCACAGGGGCTCTACAGTAGAACACTGAAGGTCCCTCACGTTGGGAAAATTTGGCGCTGAGAATCTGAAGAAGACTGTTGAGGTCGAAACATTACATCCTGCCATGGAAAAATAAAATACAACAAAAAGGATTCTAGGTGTGCGACTTCTCACTCCGAAAACTACAGTTGCCCTTCGTCCTGCGCCTTTCCCTGGGATATGCACAATCCTCTCCTTCAACAAAATTTGGCGCTGAAGGGTATTGTTGCGCTCTAGATGTTTAGAAAAAAATAGTAGGTGCATGGACCCAAAAAGTATAGTTCAGAGTAGGAGCAGGTTTGCACACTAAATAAGACACTAAGGTCAAGCACAAGGAGTTTTTTCTCAGAGCAGAGAAGAGCAGACTCAGAGCAGAGTAGAGCAGACTCATCAGTGCTCTCTGTCAAAAATATGACAGAGTATTTTTGGCCCAAGGTATTTATGAAACTACTCCCCAAGTCCAAGATGTCTGAATTTTGGAGACAACTCCCCAAGGAATGCTGATGGCTTTTACCAACATTATTATGGCTTTCATCAAAGGTCCCTCATGTTGGGAAAACCTAGGGCTGCAGCAGTTTTTCTCAAGGTACTGTAATGTAGTGTAGCAGCGGATTTACACACAGCAAAACACTCACCCCGCTTTGAGTGGGCGTATTCTGACTTCACTTTTGGTCATACTAGTAAATATTAATTAATTATTTAGTAAATATAAATGAAAAGAATACATTTGGCAGTAGACGGGAGAGTTTCAATGAGCTGCATAGTTGCAATACCCACTCTGGCCACCATCCTACACAGTGCACCTTTAAAGGGGGATTCATACTTGTCGTGAGTGGCGCTAGTCTCCTTCATACTTCACTCACGACGATGGCGCGCGCCGTCACGTGACCTAAAATTTCGACACGCCCCCCGTCGTAAGCTCAAAATTCGGCGCGTGTCGCAACGTCGTGCACACAAGGATTTTTCTAACTTGTCGTGCGCCACCAGCGACCATGCAGGTAGGCAGACAAAGCAGGAGTTGCGAAGAGAGGCTACAACTACTGTAGGCTACTACAGAATGGATCCTGCATCATTTTGAGGATAACAAAATGTCATAGAGAGTTATTTTATCTTCTCTCTTAAATGTTGTTCAGTGAAACAATTGTTTACTTTGTTCAGAAGCACGTTGTGTTCGGCGATCTATTTATAAATTCTGCCGCCAGAACAATGCTCTCACATGGTCTTGGAATGATCTGGCAATGTAGGCTACAACAAAAAAATATATGTTTCAATGTGGTAAGTCACAAGTCAGACGTTCAGTAGCCCTACAGCAGCCGTGTTTGGCTTTCTATTTTATACATCAGTAGAACTCACGCTGCGAGTTGCGAAAAATACTGCCGTTTCTCTCATGAACAGCAGAGGGCACTTCCGACAATGCGAGCAAGGCGCTTTTGAAGTATGAATAGTCTGTCGCAAGTGATGACGTCATTAATGGTTCTCGCGCCACTCGCGACAAAGTGCGCACGTGAAGTATGCAGAGCCCTTAAGACAGGGTATGGTAGCATGGTATTTTGAAAACAGCTCCCAGAGGGATATTGGCCATGGATTTCTCTCACAGTTGATTGATCAATCACCCAGTCATACTTAGACAACACAAGGATATTCATGTAGAGAGCAGAGAGACGGTCTGAGGCACTCCAAAGTTAAGTTAAAATTCCTTTATTTTTCTGTGTGGGATTGATGTCCCACATAGAAAAATAAAGGACTTTTAACTTTACTTCGGAGTGCCTCGGACCCTCTCTCTGCTCTCTACATGTATTCCTCTAGACACCGATGAGCACCTAAAGTTTTTGAAAGTCTACCCACAGACGCAACTCTGCCTCTCTCTCTCTCTACAAAGATATTCATGTATGACTTTCCATACAAAGAATTACCAAGTCTGTCAAAGTCTGAAGACAACACTATTTTTGGAATACAGATACATGTCAGATGAAGGGCATGCTGCCTGAAACGTCATGATGACGATGCGTTCACCCACCTTGCTGCCAGCGTTGCCCAGTCCTCCAGAGGAGGAAGTGATGCGCATGATGGAGCCGAAGATGGTGACCTTGGTCTCGAAGGTGCTGTTGCTCTCCGGCTCCGGGGGGGCGTTGGCGGGGGTGAGGGCTGGGGGCTGCAGGGGTGCCTTATGAGACGAGTACTTGCTCTCCCTCTCCCTCTCCCTCTCTCTCGACGTCTCCTTCTTCTTCTTCTCCTCCTCCTCCTCCTCCTCGTCTTCCTCCTCCTCATCTTCCTCTTCTTTCACTTCCTCCTCCTCTTCTTCTTCTTCCTCCTCTTCCTCCTCCTCTTCCTCGTCATCGTCGGCAGGGAGGCTGCGTCGTTTGCGCTCCTCTCGTGGCGGGGGATCGGGGGCGGGGGGCGCCTCCTCGGGTTCCCTCTCGCGCTCCAGGCGGCAGGAGGAGGAGGAGGAGGAGAGCTGCAGGAAGTCCTGGCTGGTCAAGGAGGTGCCACCTGGGGAGGAGGAGAGCAGTGGAGAGGAGAGTAGAGGAGAGGAGAGGAGAGGAGAGGAGAGGAGAGGAGAGGAGAGAGAGGAGAGCAGAGCAGAGGAGAGGAGAGGAGAGAGGAGAGGAGAGCAGAGGAGAGCAGAGGAGAAGAGAGGAGAGGAGAGGAGAGGAGAGGAGAGGAGAGGAGAGGAGAGCAGAGGAGAGAAGAGGAGAGGAGAGGAGAGGAGAGGAGAGGAGAGGAGAGGAGAGGAGAGGAGAGGAGAGGAGAGGAGAGATGAGGAGAGGAGTGGAGAGATGAGTAGAGGAGAGAAGAGGAGAGAGGAGAAGAGCGGAGAGGAGAGGAGAGAGAAAAAGTTTATTATTATTATTTTTTTTTAATCAAGCAACAAATCGTTAGAGAAAAATGAAGAAAAAAAATCTGGACCGAGCAGAGTCCTCCAGGTAATAAAAGCGAGGCATCTGTGCTCCTTCCTCATGGAGCTAGCAGTGTCAGTGTTGCCAGATGTACAATCATTATTGCATTTGTACCATAATGTTGTCCATTTTGTCCTCTGTACGATAAAAAACATGGTAACACTTTATTTTAGGGATACATCTATTAGCACTAATACATACAATGTACCTGTATAAGTAACTTGTAAGGCATGTACAAAGCAAAATCAAACATTTGTTAGGCATGTATTCGCAAATATCTTGTTCATGCATAATAAGGGATTTATTACCAATTTAACCTTAGTAGGGACCTAGTAGGCTTTAGCGTTTGCTTAGTACATGCCTTACAAGTTATTTATGCAGGCATTAACATGTAATGTATGTATTAGTGCTAATAGATGTATCCCTAAAATAAAGTGCTACCAAAAACATGATGTACGATAATTTCAGAGTTGTCATTCAGTTCATTTAGATGCCTTGAAACAACAATTTAGGTACAATAATTTTCACCCAATAATGTGTTGGTAGGATATTTCAGCATTTCCCATCTGGCAACGCTGGACAGTGTGTCTGTCAGCTCTGAGGTGGGGAGTAATGAAACACTATGAGGCCGGCCAACTAACATGCTGGGCCCACGGAGACTCAGACTGGACGCCTGCCAAAATACAGTAGGCCATGCTTTTGTTGTCAGGATTCCAATATTGCATAATATGTTTTTTAGTTATCACAATACAATTTTTCTTGTTACACTGGCAATTTTGAGAACGTCTGACTGATATACTGTACACAATATGTATATACAGACAGATTAAATACAGTTATCAACTGTGTCATTATTAGGATATCTGCCCCTCCAACTTTATCTTTGGAGGTCTAAAAAGCCACTCCCTTCCCATTTGGCTATGTACATAAACAGACTGATTTTAAACTGATTTCAGACTGATTTCATGAATAACCCAACAAAAACAATGGCCTACACACAGTATACAAGTACATACTACATACAACTACCTTTTGAAGTTGACTTTGTAGCAGCGTTTTTGTATTCAGGCTAAATCCAACACCATTTTATCAACAAAATGTTTCATTTAGAAGGCATTTTCCATGTACATACAGTAGGTGTAGTTACTGTACACATTTCCATTGCAGGACATAACCCACATAAAATGGTTTGACATTGCTTACTTTATAAATTCAAAGGGTATCCGATATTCTGGAGTCCTTAGCAACAGAGTACATCACTGACTGACAGAGAGGAGCCTGCACGTGCTATGTTTTCCTCACCACCACTCTGCTCCGCATGATGCAATAGACGGGCAATATGCAATATGTATGTGACATGCTGCTGGTAAATATACAGACAGTCACTGGGTGAGTAATTCTAATTTATACAGCACATTTGCCACCAAGCTGCAGTGGCAGACGGCAGACACAACAAAAACTAGATGACAACGACGACATGGTCTGACAGAAATAACAAGTCAATATTTACCTCCAACACGGAAGCTGTGCTTTCAACAGTGTGTGTGTGTGTGTGTGTGTTTGTGTGTGTGTGTGTGTGTGTGTGTGTGTGTGTTTATGTATTTGTTGGTTTACAAAATAACTTGCCAATGCATGCATGAATTGTTCTGAAAATCGTGTATTACCGTATTGGCCCGAATATAAGACGTGGTTTTTGTCATAAAAATAGTACTCTAAAAAGGGGGGTCGTCTTATTTCCGTGCGCTAGACAAAATAGCGTCAATGTTTAAATTTTTTTATTATTTTTTTTAACCTGAATGTGGCCATTATGCTTCACAACAATGCCACAAAACTCAATGATGGATAGGTTAAGAGATTGTTTTGTCCAGATCAAATTTGCAGATGATTGTTTCGTGATGACTGTTGCACCGCACGTCTATCAACTGTCAATGTCAACGCGATGCGGCCGACAGTGCAAGGGGAAAAACACAACAGTCAATCGCGGCTCGTTGCTCTGCGTTTATTTGTGTTCGGTTTTACAGTCTCATCAGGAAAGCTTAAGTTGTTCTCTTTGGTCACCCGACAACACCACTTGAAGCTAAAGAAATGAAGGGTGATTTGAGGAACAACCTGTAGGCTAAGTTTTGTACCGTCCACCGAAATTCTCTTCGTCATTTCTATCTGATTTCTCCGCCTTCATGTCGGACGTACTTACTAACTATGACAAAGCAATAATTGCTGGCGACTTTAATATCCACGTAAATAAATCAGATGACGCAATAGCCAAGTCTTTCTTAGACACATTAAATGGATTCGGTCTCGTCCAGAATGTTACAGAACAGCCTACCCATCGAAAAGGCAACACACTTGACCTTGTTATTTCACATGCACTTGATATCAACAATATATCGGTCACAGACGTCGGCCTCTCCGACCACCACTGTGTGTTTTTTGATTTTGACATTTCAACACAAATTAGCACACCCAACAATGTCATTCACAGACGACGCATTAATGCCTCTGCTGAGCTTAAGATTTCAGACCTCATCAAATCAGGTGACCTACTAAATGGTCACTGCACACCTGATGAAATGGTTGATAGCTTCAACAACAACTTAAGAGGAATTCTAGATAACATAGCTCCAATTAGAACGACGACAAGAACCAGAGCTAGGTATTCACCTTGGATGAATGACTCACTTAGAGCCTTAAAAAGAAAATGCAGAGTAACCGAGCGTCTTTGGAGGAAAACTAAATTAGAAGTCCACAGACAATCCCTTAGGGATGAGATCTCCTCCTACAATAATGCGGTACGCTCAGAGAGAAAAGCATATTTTTCCAAAATCATAACAGACAACCAGCATAATGCGAAAGTTCTTTTTTCCACTATTGACCACCTGCTTAATCCAACACATAGCAATAACAACCTAAATGCAGCATCACATGCCAAGTGCGAGGAATTTGCTAGATTTTTTAATAAAAAGATTGCCGACATTAGAGAAGGCATCCAAGGTGGAAACGCAGCAACCTCTGTCGCCCACTCAGGCGATACACCGAGGGGAGGGTTAAACCCCCCTAGGAGACCTGAGAGCTTCCAAAAGTTTTGTCCAATTACAGAGGACGACCTCTGTAAAATAGTCAGGGAAAGTAAGCAGTCTACCTGCAGCCTTGACGCGATCCCCACATATCTGCTAAAAAACATACTTGGTTGCTTAGCAGCACCTTTACTGCAAATTGTTAACACCTCTATGCTTACAGGCATTTTCCAAGCTCATTCAAAACAGCCATGGTAAAGCCACTCCTAAAAAAGACAAATTTAGATCAGAATTCTTTAAACAACTACAGACCTATATCAAACCTCCCCTTTATAAGCAAGGTACTAGAAAAAGTTGTATTTAAACAGCTTAATCAACATCTGGCTGGGAATGATATCTTGGAAAAATTCCAATCAGGCTTTAGAGCCAACCATAGCACCGAAACAGCACTAACCAAAATAATAAGCCGCAAACAAAGTTTCAACACTTATCCTCCTCGACCTCAGTGCCGCCTTTGACACGATAGACCACAACATACTAATTGACCGCCTTGAATCTTGGGTAGGCTTGTCCGGTCACGTCTTAGAGTGGTTCAAAACATATATTACAGGAAGACAGTTTTTTGTCACCATCGGAGAATACGTCTCCAACAAGTATGATGTGCCTTTTGGAGTTGCTCAGGGTAGTTGCTTGGGCCCTCTCCTCTTCTCTCTCTATATGTTGCCCCTGGGCTCCATCATCAGAGAGCACAATGTTGATTTTCATAGCTATGCCGATGACACTCAACTATATATCTCTGTCGAGCCTAGCCAAACCACTGCCATTCATGCCTTGACTAAATGCATGTCTGCCATTACAGATTGGATGAACAGTAACTTCCTAAAATTAAATGAAGATAAAACTGAAGTGTTGCTCATTGGGCCTAAGAAAAAAACGTGCAAAACTCCACTCAAGCCTAGGTGACCTAAGCATACACATTAAAGATAAGGTTACTAGCCTAGGTGTGGTCATAGACTCGGATTTGAGCTTTGAGCCTCACATCAACAAGATAACAAAATCTGCTTTTTTCCATCTTAGAAATGACAACAAAGTGCGCGGCTTGGCCCCCCGACAAGACGCTGAGAAACTTATTCATGCCTTTGTCACCAGTAGGATAGACTACTGCAATGCTCTTTTCTCCGGTCTCCCAAAAAAATTAATTGACAAATTGCAACTCATTCAAAATTTTGCGGCAAGAATCCTAACAAGAACCAGAATGAGGAGAGAGAGCACATCTCTCCTGTCTTGGCAGACCTGCACTGGTTACTGTCTGTCTCATACAGAATCGACTTTAAGATTCTGCTCACAGTATTTAAAGCATTAAATGGACTTGCCCCTAGCTATATCTCAGACATGCTCTCTTTTTATGCCCCTGCTCGAGCTCTCAGGTCCACTGATGCCAAGCTGCTAAGGACCCCCACCCCCCCGCAGAAGAAGATCGGTGACGCCGCGTTTGCCTGCTATGCGCCCAAGAGATGGAACGCCCTCCCCATCGAGATCCGATCAGCCACCTCCGTCGACTCCTTTAAGAAGCAGCTGAAGACCCACCTCTTCATCCTTGCCAACTCCTAGCTGCCAAGGCGTCATAGTGTCCCAGCCGCCGCAGCGCCCTTACTACTCGCAATCCAGCCCTGGCAGGGGGCTCCCCTAGGTGGCCGCTGGTCTCTGCCTGAGGTTTCTTCCTGACTACAGGGGGTCTTTTTTTCTCAGACCTCACTGAGCTTTTTTTTCCCCCTCACAAACTATGAATCAAGCGAAAGGGAGTTTTTTCCTCACCCCTGATGCCACCAGGGGCCGCACCTGAGCGCCCAATCTCTGTGTGACTATCTATGACTTATGATAGGCCCAGCCACTATGGACCTTACACATCTAAGAATCCTGGTCCTAACCTACGTTGACCTTATGACTCTACATTCTCTGTCTATCTCTTCTTCCTCTGCCTTCCTGCTTTTTCTGCCTCTCCTCTATACCTCTCCTTTTAAATCTATCTCTAACAATGTTTTTTTCCCATTTGTTAAGCACTTTGAGTTACATGCCTTGTATGACACAGTGCTATACAAATACAATTATTATTATTATTATTATTAGTTTTGGATGCTGTCATCAGCCATTCAATGTTGTGTGCGCGAGAGAGTGGTGCCTTTTGACAAGCGGTGTCTATTTGACGATATGCCTCACAACGATGCAACAACACAGAATAATGGTTAGGGCAAGAGATTGTCCTGTTCATATAAAATCACTAAGAGTTTTACCCTTGGTACGAAATGAATACCAATCAGACTTCTAATGTCAACGTGGTGCTGGCAGCGCATGGGTTTCAAATGCAATGCGTCAATCTGCTTTTGGTCACGTTCGGTTTCTACAGTCCAACGGAAAACTTTGGATGCATAAAATGAACGGTGATTTGGCGAGATGGCTGCTGGTTAGATATTGCTGTCAACTAAGCATTTTGCAAAATCTGTGCATTGCACAATAGGTAGCCTATCTCTACTGGACTGGTTGCCTGGCTGGCGCAGACTAATGCTCTGAGTGTAGGCAGGACCAGGCAGCTGTAGCCTACTGGCGCTTGATAGGTAAAGAGAGCAAAGAAAGGAAAAGGGTATGAGTAGCCATCTGTGGTCTTTTATCATGAAAATTTCATGAAAATTATATTGTGAAATTTGTTCAATGTAAAAACCCTCAGATTTTCCAACAAATGAAAAACGGCATTTTGAATGAAGTTAGCAATGTGAAACAAAATTTAGTCTTCAAAAAAACTTTTTTCCCCAAAACATGAGCCTGAAAATGGGGGGTCGTCTTATATTCAGGATCGTCTTATATTAGGGCTAATACGGTACTGCACATACTGTACAATAGTCAGGGCCGCTGACAACTTTAGCCGGGCCCGGGACACAGTACTCTGAAGGGCCTCGTCACCCAATGCATGCAATGTAATAAGGATCCAAATCTGCCCCCAATCTCCCTTTGTTTGACAGAGCCTTTTATGTAGCTGCCCCACTGGAATAACCTACCCAACCACATTCAAAACCTTTACACAAATCAAATCTTTATACAACACCTTTAATCCCATCTCTTTTTGGAGGCCTTTGGCTTCTAGTGTCCATAAGCACACACCTACATACTTACACACACCTACACTGATATTATGTAAAGCGACCTTGGGTGTTTTGTAAGGCGCTATATTAAACGAAGGCATTATTATTGTTATCATTTTGCTGGCCCTCCCTGTCAGCTTCCCTGAGTACTACTGTGAGTAGTGAATTCTGACTGGACACACCGGCGGCAGAGAATCGCTGGACTGTGTAGCAAGTGCTACATTCCCAACATCTGACATTCCAATTGGCTGTGCCAGCTATCGCCAAAACCGCCCCACAGCTCATTTGCATAATATTAGCTGAAATCCAACTACAAACTGCCGCTCAAGCTGCTCAAATTGCCTCTAGTCGCCCAAATCGGCTTTGTCTCTTCTGTCGCCAGCGACTCATGAATACAAGGTCAATTAACTCAGTCGTTGGAGTTGCTCAAGTCGCATCAGGGGTCCGTTTCTTGATTCTTGTCATTGCTAACCGTCTTAAGACCGTCTTAAGACCGTCTTAAGACCGTCTTACCGTTCCCTTGGATTTAGTGGCGAGCGTCGCTGTCGAGAGAGAGTTGAGTCGCTCGTACGAAGGACTTTGCTAACGACGATAGCAAAGACGCTTTCGAGAAACGGACCCCAGGTCTGTTCGTGCCATAACATTTGAGAGTGCAATAGCTTTCTACTCTACTCTCCAAAGACCCCTCCAGAGAAGCGCAAACGATGCAGCCGCCTTGCTGAGGAGGACCAGGAGGAATAGGAGAGAGAGGAGGAATATGATGAAGAGGAGGAAGAGGAGGAGGAAGAGGAACATGTCTGTAGTGAGGTAGCTCAGAGGTCACACCTCCACAACATCAGCTGATTTTACAGTAAAGCACGTCACACATCAGCATCCATGTGACCCTCTGATGAAGACGGAAGCTATACCTTTGAAACACAACATAAAAGTGGTTTGAAAAGAGTGTGTTTCAAAACTGAAATGCGAGTGTAAAGAAGGAATTGTGCTTAGTGTTGGGTGACATTGGTTAGGGAAGTTGGGAAATGGGTGAGATGTTCCGAGAATTGTGTGTGAAGTACCAGAAATTGTGTGGAAGCAATCGAGAAAAACTGTAAATTGACATAATACATCTAGTGTGGTCTATAGTCTAAAAGTGTGTGTAGTGATAGCCTGATTATCATGACTTTCAAATCTCCTCGAGACTTGGTCTGACCAAGACCCTAATACCTAACGTTCACCAACAGCATGGTTGACCCACCTCCCTTGGTTTGCTACTGGTCGAGGGCAGAAAAGTTGGCTTAAGTTTAAAACAGTCATTTTCTTAGTCCCAATAGAACGTCTCTGCTTACGTAAACCACATCACTGCCAGGGGGAACTCAGAATTTGCCTGAATAAGCAGTTTTGCTGAGCTAGTGTAGCAGAGCTGAAGGTGTTGTGTCAATGTGAGGGCAGAGCCTGGGTAGTGTAGTGAGGTGTCTGACCTGCGTTGAAGGGGCTGGAGGAGCAGGAGGATGAGGAGCAGCTCTTGGTGCCGCTGCCGGACTTCTTGCTGCTGCCACTGCTGCGGTGAGACAGGCCCGAGTGGCTACTCAGCTTCTTAGGCTTGCCCTCGCCATCTTTACACACACCATGGTGGCCAGAGGACAACTGCAGAGTAGAGGAGAGGAGAGTACAGTTGTGTAGAGTGGTGTAGTGTGGAGTAGAGTAGAGTAGAGTAGAGTAGAGGAGTGGAGAGGAGAGGAGAGGAGAGGAGAACAGAGTAGAGTAGAATAGAGTGGAGTGGAGTAGAGTGGAGTAGAGTAGAGTAGAGGAAAGTGGTGTAGAGTAGAGTAGAGATTAATAAAAACAGTCAAAGTCAAGTATTTAGCAGCTCAGTTACTTGTAGAATAGAGTAGAGTTTAGAAGAGTAGTGTACTGTACAGTAGAGCTGAGCAAGGCTTTCATCTTGAGCTACAGTATTAACTACAGCAGGCGAGCCCTATCTCATGCCTTTCGTAAAGTCTTCACGAAAAAATAGAGTAATTTTTGTGGTGCATTCACGTTATTGCCCGCCTTTCGTAAAGTCTTCACGAAAATAATAGATTAATTTTCACGCTGCCTATTCACTTGAATTGCCCCACTGCTGCTATGGTTAGCCTATCCAAACGTCTGCAGGGGCGGGGAGGGGGTGCTGACAGAACACTGCTGATACACTCGGGACTCACTAATTCGACGCCCTTTCGGTACTTACGCCTTATGTCCCCTAAACCTAAACGTAACCCTAACCTTAACCCTAAACCTAACCCTAACCCTAACCTTAACCCTAACCTTAACCCTAACCTTAACCCTAAACCTAACCCTAAATTGCTTGTTTGAAATGTTTGATTACCATGTGACGGTAGGCTACCGAAAGTCGGGCAATTCAAGTGAATAGGCAGCGTGAAAATTAATCTATTATTTTCGTGAAGACTTAAAGGCGGGCAATAACGTGAATGCACCACGAAAATTACTCTATTTTTTTTCGTGAAAACTTCACGAAATGAGTGAGATACGGTTGAGCAGGCGCAGGTTACTTACTTTTTTCTACTGGGGACCCCTATTGGGCCTAAGGATATTTTCATTAACAACATACAATGCAGCATTTTTCAAAGTTTTCACGCAAATCGCTTCTCCCCCTCACCGTCACCCCACCCCCATCAGGATATTTTCGTTAACAACATACAGTACAGCACGTCTGAGTTTTTCAAGATTTTCATGCAAATTGCCTCTCCCCTCCACATCCCCCCCCATCCCCACCTCCAATACCTCCAGTCATGACCCACCACTAGCTTTCATCCTGAACCACTAACTAGAGGGACTGCCTGCCTGCCTGCCTGCCTGCCTGCCTGCCTGCCTTCCTGCCTGGAGCAACCTGTTCTGGCTGGGGGTTAAGTGCTTTTCTCTGCATCGGGTCACAATGGCGCCGAAGCCAAACATGCAAGCACCTGGTGTTCTGTTGACATAGCCTAATCACTGACCCTGTGATTAGGACCAGTCAGTTCGAGGTGAAATAACGGCCATTGTCTGATGAAGGGCATGCTGCCCGAAACGTCACATTAAAAAAAGAGCAACGGGAGCTTGGTGTCGCGGACTTTTCTTTCAGTTTTTTCATGGTATTTTTGCTGGTCCTGCACCCAATCTTTTTGAGACGGATGTGCGTGTTTTTCTCTCTAACTACTGATAACGGCCATTGGTGCCATGCCATTCCCTAAATCTTTAGTGGTAGGTTTCTGGCAAACAGTACGGTAAATATTGGTTTAGGAAAGGAATTATTCAGTTCATTATTTGTTTGTTTGTTTGTTTGTTTGTAGGATCACACAAAGAAATTACTGAAAGGGTTTTTTATGAAATGTAGCAGCCACGTAGCAGCAGTATAGTAGTATTACATTACATTGCACTTAGCTGACGCTTTCATTTATTCAAATGGGTGGGGGGGAGACGGACAGAGACAGAGACAGAGAGTAACAGAGTGTGTGAGAGAGCCGGGCAGCCATGGCCTAGTAGTGGTTAAGGAGAAGGATTTTAGATCAGAGGGTTGCAGGTTTGAATCCCACCCTTCCACTCCCTACCTTGGTCCTTGGGCAAGGCACCTAACCCCACACTGCTCCAGGAACTGTAACCAATACCCTGAACGTGTACTTCAAATAACTATAAGTCGCTTTAGATAAACGCATAAGCTAAGTGTAAAATAAGGTACAGAGAGGGCGAAAGTTGGAGGGGTACTGACCGAGACAGAGAGTGACAGAGCCAACGAGTATTAGTTCATTATGAGTGTATTGTGATGTGAAAAAGTGAAAGCCCAACTGGGAAACTCCAACTCCCGTTGTCATTGTGACACAGCACTCCACAGTACACAAGTGTTCACTGCACTCTGCACACAACAAAATTGCATTTATGCCTCACCCGTGCAAGGGGGCAGCCCCCAATGTCACCCCAAGGGAGCAGTGCGGTGGGACAGTACCACGCTCAGGGTACCTCAGTCATGGAGGAGGATGGGGGAGAGCACTGGTTAATTACTCCACCCACCAACCAGGCGGATCAGGAGTTGAACCAGCACCCTTTAGACTACAAGTCCGACGCTCTAGGAGCCATAATTACTTTCTTTATTTTTTGGTTTTCATTATGGTACACTTTATGGGGATTTGGTTTACTTTAATTTAGGTTTTTTGTTTACTTGTTGTCGTGGACATGGGTGTGGCGCTGGGCGTGTGTGGTGCGCAATTGGAAGCCCTTTAATTAGTATCCACCTGGCACCTGCGCTTCAATTCAGTTTGGCGTGGGGTGAGCATGGGGGAAGGCCATCCTTTTGTGTACCGCACTACTCGTGGCACATCGCATGGACTAACTACACTCTGTTAACCTGGAATAATTGCTCTGCCTTGCATCTGGAAAGACCATTGGGGTCTAAAGACTATTGGGGTCTCGTGTGAAATGGTGAGCAAATAAACCTCAAGAAACGGAGTCGAATGTGTGGACATTACATCTTTGAGTGCGCGTAAACAAGTTTGATTCCCTCTGCTTAGCCCACCGCGGCGCTGAACAAATTGGTTTTGGATTTAGCCGCAATATACGCTCTAACCGCTTAGCCATGACTGCCCTATGATGTAAAGACAGGAGGAGAGGATGGAGGGGTACTGACCTTCTCCAGGCTGATGGAGGGGCCTATGATGTAAAGACAGGAGGAGAGGATGGAGGGGTACTGACCTTCTCCAGGCTGATGGAGGGGCCGATGCTGGGCATGCTGGAGTGGGTGGAGCCTAAACTGGGCATGCCCTCTGACGACTTCTTGTGCCGATCCTTCTGCTTGGTCTTGTCTTTGTGACTCTGGATGACCGGGGACAAAAACCAAAAACACACAACAATTACATTACATTACACATTATAATGACATTGTCACTTTGGTTTGTGTTGACATTACTCAAAACGCACACCTGCACACACAAACATGCACACACATACACGTAACAAAAATCTCCAGCATTATCTGAAACAATCTAAGTAAATGCACAATGTCAACATACTGGTTGAACTGTTTTGTGCAGACCCTCTATGACCCTTTGGAACTGCCCATCTGGCAGAAGGATCTTTGAATCAGACAGTAGCATTTCAAGTATTAACTAATCATAAATTATTTACCACAGATAAGGTTGGTAGAACAACCTGATTAAATTATTCAATTATTTATACTATGCCGTTACCTGCTACTGCCAGATTCCCAACTCCTAATGGCAGATCCAGAGGTTGGCTAAATAAACGGACGCAAATGCTGTGGATATGTTGGATACAAAGGTATGGTTTCAAAAACGCCGAAAACCCAACTTTTGTTGAAACAACAGGAAAATATTAATAAAGAGAGCTGAAATGAGCCCACATTTCCCCCCCCAAAGTGGAACATTTCACAATGTACTATGGAAGCATTTCACACAACCAAACCAACCAGTCAACCAGGCCAAGTCAATGTGTCAATCCACCAGTGTCAAAGAAGTGGGAGCACAACCTGAAAAAGTAGACTGGCACCTCTGGTAGGAGGTCATGCCTGCACATGAGGTGTTTGGATAGCTAGCTGGGTGTGAATCTCCGCCTCGCGTGATGTTCTGGTACGCCTGACACAGCTTTTTACTTCTTCTTCATCATCATCACTTTATCACTTTTATCAATTGTTCTATTGACAGACTGACAAGATGGACTCATAAACAGTCAAACCTGTTTACACAACTGTAAAATCTTGAAAATTTGCTTATTTCCCCCCATAAGTGAAGGGTCCCTTTAACTGTTAAGGCAATTGCAACCGACCAACCAGCAGAAACCAATGTGTAAGTTGACCCAGTGTCAAAAAAGTGTGACAACCTGACAAAGCTGAAACCATCAGCAACTCTAGTAAGAGAAAGTAATATGATGTTTGGACATCTGGGTGTGAAGTTTCATTCAGTATCATCACTTTATCACTTATTCTATCGGTGAAATTGGCTGAATGGACAAAAGCAGTAAAATTAAAAGTACAGTATTAACTAAGTAATAACTACGTTTAAAAAAGCAACCCCCATTTTTCATCATGCCATATTTCTTCAACAATCATACCAATTTCCACTCAACCGAATAAGCCAACTAGGCCAGGTCAGCCAATGCATAAATGCATGCCCAATGTCAAAGAAGTGCAAACACCGCTGACGCCACTGGCACCTCTATCAAGAAGGCTATGCCCACACATGTGATGTTTGGATAGCTAGCAGGTTGTGAATTTCCGCTGTCTTTCCGCTAAGATGTTCTGGTAGATCTGACAGGTCTTCACTTTACCATCACCACTTTATCAACGTATCGCACGTGTTCTACTGGCAGATTGGAAGGGATGAAAAACCATCTCTTTATTCAACTCTGGAGTGTTCAAAATGAGTCTGTTTCATGCCAAAAGTGAAGTGTTCCTTTAAAGTGATACTGTCAAAGTTTAATATACACGTCTCCTTGAGTTAAATCATTGTACCTTTGTACCTTTCTCCTGTACTTTCAACCGTTCTCTGAGTATGGCAGTACAAATTTTACCTCCAAGCTAGCAGTTAACATTGAGTCCTATGAGACCAGCTGGCTAGCTTGGGAGGTACAAACGGCAGGAAGTACAGGAGAAAGGTAACACTCAATAATTCAACTCAAGAGGAGGTTTAATATGAGCTTATTTCCAAAAAGGGGACAGTATCACTCAGTGTTAATTTCGTCAACCAGGACGATGACGAAAATATTTCGTCAACGCCCCTTTTTCCCGTGACGATGACGAGACGATGACGCATAAAAATTGCTTCCAGAACATAAAAATATGACGAAAATAAAAATTTATTTTCGTTAAGGAGACTAAGACGAGACGAAATTTACAAGCCATGGACGAATGGACATTATTAAAAATGTTATTGTTTAAAATTCATTTGTAATTGTTATCGTTTCTTGAACTTCATAGAAGATTATGCGCTGTTGCCCTGTTTGTCTCTGCTGGCAATCCTGGCGCTGGTGCGGCTCAATCAGTAGTAGCCTAGTTCAGTGAGTCCTGTTCAGTTTAGACCCTAACATGTTTCCCAGAAAGAGAAAAAGAAAGAGTCGACGTTGAGGCAAGTGTTAATTTTGAAACATGTTCAACCCTTTTGTCCATAACGAAGACATGTGTGTTTGTGCAGTCATGATAATAGTGCTACCGTCACTCGCGCCAATCTTCCTCTGATGCTGTCATTTTAAAACTCCTCGAGCTTCCTCTATTCTCCTTTCCACTCACGGTAGGGACACATACACGCGAATTTGCGAACTTTGCCATTCATTCCTATGAGACAGGCGAAGGCAAGCGATGGCGAGGCGAAGGCAAGCGATGGCAAGCGACAGCAAGCGAACAGGAGCGAAGCGAAGCGAAATTATTAAAGAAAGTTTAATGTTATGCAAATGAGGAGCGAATTCGCCTGCCACGGCCCAATCAAATCAACAATATACTGTTCCATTCCATTTGATTCGCCGCGACGACCTGATGACGGTTGAATTTCGCCTCTCTTCGCTTCGCCTTGCTTCGCCTCCTATGTGTCCCTACCGTTACACGTACGCATACACCGACGTCCGTTGTCCGTTCTTTTGTAATGTTTGCTATATTGGTTGTTTAACCGTATGAATAGGCAGTTTGCAAGCAAATCATGAAGATCGGATTCATGCATTTATTTAGATCAGACACACCGGGAGACGTTTAAGAGATGCGCGCGCCACAGGGGAAAAGTTGTTTAGTCTAAACAGAGGCACGGCTACTGTAGTTTTGATAAGAATCAATGTGTGGGCGATCAGGGTTTAAAGTGCGGAGAATAGAAACGTGTTCCCATCGAGGGCAACGCTGAAAGACCCAAGGCAGCCGACATCCCTTCATGCGATGCGTATAGTAGACTAGAAGCATTTCCAGAAAAAGGCCCTTTATAAGGGTGTTAGAAGCATTTTTTAGTAAAAGTTGGGAACCTAGTTTTCTAAGACAATTAGAGTACCCTGAATTCAGCTAGCCTGGTTCCCAAGCTGAATTTTGAGTTTTTGACCATGAAATGGGCAAAAAACAAAATGGCCGCCGAAATTCTTGATTTTGGGCAGAATACGTTAGAAAGTATCACTTCTCCATGGAAATAAATGTGCAATACTCACATATTTGCATTTAAGATGTATTCCTACACTTACACAAAGGCAAAATGTCATGGCAAAAAGATAAAAATTACTATAATTATGCCTTTTTATAATGTGATATCCTCGTAAACTGGCATTCAATAGCAATAGCCTCCGTAAAGCACATTATCATACACAATTGTCATTCAATAAGATTTGGAAAGAAAAAGAGAGAGAAAGAAGATAGTATTATCTAAAAAAAACGAAATATTGGAACATGAATATGTCCCCGGTTCTTTGAAGGAGATGAGTGAGCCATCTCTATGGGAGCACACTCTCGCTGTACGATTAGCTGAAGACCTTTGCAATCACGCCAAAGGTCCAATCAACTGTGTCGTGTCCACGGGAGCGGGATGTCAACGGGAGCGGGATGTCCACTTTCTCAAAACTGAAAATAAGCCACTTTGATGCCAAACCTCTCTTCAGCTGTTGGCAACGAGGGTGTCTTGAGAGATGGCTCACTCATCTCCTTCAGAGAACGGGGACATATTCATGTCCTAATGCTCTCTTTCTATGGGAGAGTTACAATCACTCCCGATTGCTGGTCCAAACTAGGCAGAACTCCAAGAGCATCCTGTAAGGATAGCGTTCCTATCACCCTACAGACAATCAGTGGTCATGCCCAGAACCCTATGTTCCTGTGGCAATGTGGTCACATCTAGCCGGTAGAACCGGACAAAGGTGGCGGGGTTGGCCCAACCAGCCGCTGCATACGTCTGAAACTGCTGCACCCTTGAAGAGAGGACAAGATGTAGAGACCGCACTGGTAAAGTGAGCCCTAATCTGAGCCGGGGGTTGGCGACCCTTGGACTCATGTGCCAGGGCAATGGTTTGAACCAACCATTTGGAGACCTCTATTTTAAAACTGTGAGCCCTGTAGAGGGCTTGATGAAGCACACAAACAGCTGTCCTGTTCATGTACATGCGTAAAGCGTGCACAGGGCACAAGTTGTGTTGTCCCCTCTCTTCCACGGATCTGAAAGGTGGTGTGCAAAAGCAGTTTGGAGAGACCCCTCTTGGAGGGGCTCGAAAGGGGCCCCACACATAGCCTCCAGTACTAGAGAGATATCCCAGGTGACGTAGCACGGGGCGTAAGTATCTAGTGGATGGGCACTCAGAGTGTTGGAACTGAATCCTACATGGCACAATGAAATCGCTGCAAAGTAGACTTAAATGGTAAAGCATTGTCTCCCCCCAATAAGTCTTGTAGAAAGGACAATACCATCGGTACTGAACACTAAGAAGTTGTCTTGTCGTGTTGGTCACAGTAGCGTTCGAAGACAGTGTCCCAGTCGATTGAGCCCTGGCCCCTTGAATTGTCCAGATAACGTTATCCAGAAAACCGGTTAGGTTCAAATGTTCCCTTGCCAGACTCATAGGGGTAGGTGGCCCCTGGGCTGGGGGATGTCCTCCTGGTCCGGTGCCAGACTCGAACCTGCAGGTCGAGAATTTCTAGAGGAAAGTAGCAGGAGGGGCCGAAGCCCCTACGCTCTCAGCTGAGGCCCCTGAGCCCCGTGGGTTAAGTTTAGACAAACCCTGAGAAATCTCGCCTCCTTGCAGGAGGGGAAAAAGGGAGGCGTCAGACGTAGGCGCTCGTGGTGTATTATACAGGACTTTTGGAGTCTACAAGCACGCCATGAATTGTGACGGGGCGCGCTTTTGTGCCAAGCGCAATGGACTGCGGTGATGGCCAAGGGGCTCCGAGGCAGCTGCTCGAGCTGGGGAAGCCACATCAGCCACTAGGGTGGTGGTCAGTCCCTGCTGTATGAGATTGTCTGTGGTGGCAGGGAGTTGGGATGAAAAGTCATCCACCTTAGGCGGGAGATCGAAGCACTTTGCCAGGGGGGAGTCAGAGTCTGACTCCACTGAAATGCGTTGCCAGTAGTCGACCGTAGTCAAGAGAACAAAGAGACAGAGCAGGCTAGAACTAGTCAAGCTCTCGTAACTCGTGTCGTTCAGGGTACTCGTGACCTCAGTCAGGAGACGTGAGTCCAAGGAACTGGGTACACACAAATGTGTGTAAAGAACTTTTACTCCGTATTGTTTCTAATCTGCGGTGAGTAGGTTCCGTCATTGTGAAGTTTCTTGCTGCCATGGAGGACACTGTACATTCCATATGTTTGATCTGCAATGTGTGATCTCAGGTTAAAAGAGAGTGTCCACCTACACAAAGCTGAGGCTGTCTCGGTGATCGCAATGATGCTCTTTTATTGCCTGTGACATTTACCCACTTCATAGCCTGATCAGAATCTGGCTAAACTTGTATGTTCCTGTCCAAAATGTGAAGATATGACAATGCATTTGTATTCAAAGTATCAAAATGTGTGCAAAACGTGTGCAGTAGCGCATAGTAGGACTATTGGCAAGTCTGTTGTTCCTTTGATGACAGTGACTGATTGAACACTGACCAAGAAGTCTTCATGTCTAAGTTTTGACAGTGCAAGAAGAAAGCTAGGTCCGTGGCCTTTGCTTGTTTAGCATACGTATGCTCCTCTCCAGATTTTCCAAAGCATGATTCAGCAATGGGTGCTGAAAAAGTTGGTTTGAATGTCCTAGGAGTAATCCTGAGAGGATGTAGTTCCATCAGGGCATTTGGCACATTTAATGTAGGGCCTATGTCTAGTGGACACCTCATATCTTTAACAGAATCATCAATTGGTTGGCCTCTCTGCCATGCTGCCATTTGTGTTGCATGGGAAGTATTCTTCCCATCAAGTGTTTCATCCAGGATGTCAATGTTATCACATGTGTAGTGGATGAATTTATCTGCCGCAATGTTTGTTGGAATAATGGCACCACTCTCTTGGTTCAGTGTTTTTACAGTGCTCTCAGCTAAGGAGGATCTGGACTTGGAGGACCTGGTTGTAACTCAGACAATGACCTGCCAGGTTGAATTGTCGTATTAGGTCTTTTACCCAATAGCTTGATGAAGAGTACAAGCAAGACCGACATGTTTCGGAGTCCATTTTTTGCCATCACTGACACAATAAACAAGGACTTAATCCTCATTCAGAACTGTACTTTGAGCAAGTTTTTCCTTGCTACCAATTCCATCATCTTCAAGAGATGTCTGGCCACTAACAATCAGGCTGAGTAGCATGTATAGACTATCTCAAATGTATGCAATAGTATCTTATAAAATATGTAAAATATGTCTGAACATTTTTCAAAATGACACAAAATAACTATATGTAATATATATATAACTATATGTAATATCATGGTGTCATCTAGCGATTTCTGGACAGTTTTCAGAGAGCTAATAGCAACTTTAAGTGATTTTTTGGAAACACTAAATACTGCACATTATGCTAAGTATTTCTAAAATACTTATATCAATTTTCTTAACCATATAAACGCACATAGGCTACAAATATCTTATTAGAAAAGCTAAATATTTGAAACGTTTAGGCTAACACCTACAATATTAGCATTATTAGCATTCTAGAAGCTATTTTATACTTTTTAAAATCCTCTATAGTAGATACATTCATCAATAAATATTATTGGGACACAAAATGTTAGAAAAGAGCATTTATTTCCAAGTACAGCAATACTTGGTAAAAATGCTCTGTCAAAAATAGCGTATTTTGGCAGCCATTTTGTTTTTCAAATTTAACTGTCAAAACCTCAAAATCCAGCTTGGGAACCAGTCTAGTTGAATTCAGCACACTTAAATTATGTTAAGTACATGGGTTCCCAACTTTTACTAAAAAATGCTTCTAACATTCACAAATATGAAAAATGTGTCTAGACTATAGCGTCTCCCAGACATCCCACGTTCTAAAAACTCATTGCTTAAACTTGGAGATGCTTATCGACCCTCGACATCCCGACAAACAAAACAGCATTAGTGTTCAACCATTGTTTGTCAATGTCCTTTCTGTCGTCCAGTCTGCATAGAACAACTGCCTACATTTCCCCCAGGACGTTTACAGGGCGTCCTACGAAGTGCGCATTATCTATTTGAAGTATTCCAGGAATGACACACGAGCCATTATCTTTCTCTGCCCCGCATTGCCAATCGAAATAACGCGAACTTGCATAGTCTAAACTCAGGAATATTTTATCTGACTCGCGGCCATCGGGGAGCCACTATCAAATATCAGAGAAACTTCTTGGACTTCATTGGGATGTCTGGTCTTCCCACTGCCTGCAATCTGCAGGCTATGAGCAACCGTATCTCACTCATTTCGTGAAGTATAGGGCTCCTATGAGTCACGCGGTCAGGTGAAGAAGAGCTTGTAGCCTACGTGATCAAATTCAAAAGCAAATAATACGCAGCAGCTTCTAATGCACGAGAGAGAGAGAGAGAGAGAGAGAGAGAGAGAGAGAGAGAGAGAGAGAGAGAGAGAGAGAGAGACAGAGAGAGAGAGAGAGAGAGAGAGAGAGAGCGCAACCTGCACCT
>NC_085857.1:34877984-34887984 GCF_034702125.1 Engraulis encrasicolus
CGGGTCAAGTAGCCCGACACAATCAGAAGGAATCTCTTGTAAAGGTGCCGGTATGCTTGCTGCGAGCTGTAAATTACGCGCGTCGCCGCGAGCAACCGACAGCACATGCTTGCTTCAAAAGCAGTTGTCCAAGAGATGCAAAATACTGGCGGTATCATCCAGGGGGCAGAGAGCACGCAACATTGGGATGCGGAAATTGGGGACACAGATGGCAAGGAAAACGACAAAACAAAAAGGGGCTCCCTGGGCAGGGCAAGGAAAGAATACTGCTACTAGCCTACTCCTGTATGTGCATGCACCTTTTTCAAAGTGCAACAAGGAAGTATGATCCCAAATGTTTGAATTTTCGGACAAACTCAACGAGACGCTCTTAAAAGTTGCTGCCATTGTCGTTTTCATATCAAGCACACGCGTGGAACTGCGCAGTCTATCTTACGATCGCCCCCAGCGAGTTTGAAGATATTGCACCTGACGCACACATTTGGCAAAATTGACATTAAATACGCATGTTAACGCGTTCATGAGCGAATCGTGCACGCGCTCGCGTATCTTGCAGCAAGCATACCGGCACCTTAACTCTGTGGAAGGAAGTCATCGCGGGAAAAGCAGGAAGGAAGGAAGGAGCAGATCAATAGCCTACTGAGGCACTATCGAGTGTGCACCCCTCTGAATTGGGACACCACTGAGTTCAGATGCTCTATTGTATTCTAGCGTATTGTATTCTCCTGAAGAATAATACCTACTGATGTGAACGATATGTGAATATTAGTGGTGTGGATCGGCACTGCCCTCACGATCCGATTCGATCACGATTCGGGAGGCAGCGATTCGATTCGATTTGATGCGATTCGATCCGATTCAATCCTACAATGCATTGCAATGCATTACATTTCTACTGAAAGCAAAGCAAATGTTTCATCAGTCATGATGAGGCAATACAAGTAGTCAGATACTGAGCAACAATTTATTGGCCGTTTTCTGTATCAGTCTGGATCAGTCTGTATCAGTCTTGCAATGCTTTGAAGTACTTTTATTTAATTCAACATTCATTTGCTCCCGAAATATCCACGGAAGTAATTGAAACTTAAAAAAAAATTGTCGGATCGATTCTGGAAATTGCCGGATCGATTCTGGATCGTCCATACCCCGCATTGGATTGCATCGCCGATCATTGTTGACACCACTAGTGACTATGCTGTGTGCTACTTGACTCTGAAAGTAACTATATTTACAGTGGGAAGTGATTGTAGGAAGTGGAAGGAAGGACACAGCTAATCAGTGGCGTGCGCACAGACATTGTGGGGGGGGGGCAGGTGCTAAGGGGGAGGGGGATAGGGGACATGTGGAACTTACTATACGCTGTAAAGGCTACATTATTACATTGGGGCATTATCGTCACATGCATTTGTAGATTATCATGTCAACATGGACAATAATACATTGTGACAAAACTTTTAAAAAGACCTTTAAAAAGCTTTAGCACTCCCTCGTCCCTACCGTGTCTGTGCACACCTACTGTATGCCACTGCTCCAACACGGACCTAGTTTCTTAACTCTGCTTGCTGCAAGAGTCACTAGTGCAGAGTAGAGCACAGCAGAGCAGAGATTTCACAAAATTCGCACTAGTTGCATTCCGCCTAACTGCTGTCACATAAAAGCAAAAGAAGAAAAATGGAGAGAAAAAAAACAACCCAGATCTGATAACAAAGCGAGGGTGTGCTTCTGAGGAAAACCACAAAGGTTTTTTAAGCGTAGGCAAAATCTGTAACGCTCAATTGGGTAAGGCATACACTGTACAACATTGCAAGCCAGTTAAATGTAAACAAGTAAGTTCTCCTGCTGCCTTAAGTTTATGAGTTAAATCAACTTGAGACTTAACTAAACTCAAGGCTTTCTTAAGTTTATTTAACATACAAACGTAACCCCATAATGCACACTGTACCTCCTGTGGCACACTGTAATATCCATTGAAAACTTAACTACCACAGTACACTACAGTGCCTTTAGTGATTCAATACAACTTGGTCATTGCCATTCTGGTAACAACTAATTTATAACGCTGTGTCTTAACGGGTTAAGGTAGCAGGGTAGCTTATTTTTTTATGTTGAACTGGCTGCAACGTTTTACAGTTTATTAGCTGGTGCAGTATAATTTAGGGAACACATCTTGGTGTTAATGATCTGTGTGATCTGTGTGACACCTGTCGATACTGTTTGCTTTAAACATGCTCTGCCTGTTGTTCTTTGTGGTTTCAGAGATGAGGTGTAGTCAACAAGTGTGAAAAGTCAACAACGCAATATGTATGTGTTCTCCAGCAGGTGTTCCGGTTAGGTTAGGTATGTACAGTATGCGCGTGTGAGTACTGTATGTGTGTATGGATGCGCATACGTATGGGCCTATGTGCTAATGTGAGTGCAAGTGAACCTCTGAGTCGTTTGAGTGTATATCAGGGATGTTTGTATTGCTGGAGGCCCGGGGGCCACATGCGGCCCGCCTGCGGCCCGCCTGCTCACTCATTGTGGCCCGGTACATAAACACCACATCATTTTGTGCCAGCATTACAGGAAAGTGAGCATTTTGCTCTCTCTTCAAAACAAAATATTTTATCTTGGTTGTTTATCAAAGACATCATTGTTAAAATGCCATGGTTTAATACATATATGGGTATAAATACAGAATGTTATTTATCATTTCTCTCTCATAGTTGAAGTGTGTGGTCATGTGGCCCTCTGATGGTGGCGATGAAATATGTTGGTCCTCTTTATCAAGAAAGGTGCCCATTCCTGGAGTATATTGTCCTTGCATGTGCATGTGTGTATGCATGAAAATGTGTGTGTGTGTGTGTCTGTGTGTGTGTCTCTGTGTGTGTGTGTGTGTGTGTGTGTGTGTGTGTGTGTGTGTGTGTGTGTGTGTGTGTGTGTGTGTGTGTGTGTGTGTGTGTGTGTGTGTGTGTGTGTGTGTGTGTGTGTGTGTGTGTGTGTGTGTGTGTGTGTGTGTGTGTGCGCGCATGCGTGTATTTATTGACTCACCATTTTGCTGTAATGGTGTTTGCAGTAGCCACAGTACTTCACGTTGTCAGCCTCTGGCCCCTCCTCTTCACACAGCAGACCTGCCATCTGAGCACTGGAGGACACACACGTACACACACACGCACGCACGCACACACACACACACACACACACACACAGACCACAGACACAGACACACACAGTCAGTTAAAGTCAGTGATGAGGATGGTCTAAAAAGGTGTTAAGACAAGGCCCCTGCTAGAGTAGAGTAAAGTATCATTTATTGATCCCAGGGGGAAATTAAGGTGTCAAGAATCATACATTAACCATATAGCTCACTCTTACACACATTTAGCAAAGGCAGCTCCCTCTCCCTCTCTCTCTCTCCCTCTCTCTCTCTCTCTCTCTCACACACACACACACACACACACACACACACACACACACACACATACACACATTCACACACTCACACAGAAACACACAACACACCCACACCAAATTATGGTGTCCACAGTGTCACATATTCACATGTGTCACATGCGCCTTAGCTGAGTAGCATGTTGTTATCAGAATAAGAGCAAGTCAGTCACAATATTACAGTGAGACATAAAGTAACTGTTACCAGAATGGCAATGACGAAGTCATGATGTATCACCCAAAGGCCCAGTGCACAGTCATAGTTGTGTAGTACTGGCACTGGCAGTTGTGATTTTTCCAGGAATAGTACAATGTTCCACTGGTGGAACCGTGTACATTACGAGGCAACATGAAAACATGTTTGTCGGCCCTACCGTGGCTGATATGGTAGGGCACACGTTTAACACTCGGCCGACCCGGGTTCGATTCGCGGTCCGGGTCCTTTGCCGGTCCTTCCCCATCTCTCTCTCCCAGCTCACTTCCTGTCTCTCCTTCACTATCCTGTCTCACAAAAACCAATAAAGGCTGAAAAGCCCTAAAAAAATAAAAATGAAAACATGTTTGTCTGTGTGTCTGACTGACTAAAGGACTCCCTCACGCCTGTGTTTTCATTCATGACACACTGTACTGTCCTCATATTCAGCCTCTACGCCTTTGACTGTTTCACATGACAATGTTTCCATGGTTAGCAACACGTCACTTACCCACGCTCACATCAGACACGAGAGACAGAAACAGAAACATAGTAACGCACAAGTGTACACACGCACGCACACACACACGCACACACACACACGCACACACAGACACACACACATGCTCTTAACACAGAGGTTGGTCACAGGCAGTGTTGCCAGATTGGGCTGTTTCCTGCCCAATTGGGCTGCTTAGGATGTCAATGTGCGGGTAAAAATGGCATTTAGCAGAAAAACCTGCCCAATTTTTGCCATAGAAATCAATAGAATTGGGCGGGATTTTGTGCTTCTAGGCGGGTTTTGAGCATTTTTTGGGCTGGAAATCATCATCCTCATCTGGCAACCCTGGCCACAGGTAGTATCACTTCTATTGTTCTGACTCATATCTAAAAGGTATAGTTTCTGCAGTAATCTATCAACATGGGTTTACATTTCTCGTTGTGGTCATTAATTACCTGGTACGACTTTATTTTATAGTGCCTTTTTATGTAGTGTATCTACATGTAATATTAATAATGAGGTACATTAAGTAAGGGTTAACGTTCGGCGAGAAGGTCGCTACCGTGGAATAGCAGCACGACAGAGAGAATCTTTAGACCCCGACGCGGAGCGGAGGGGTCTTGTTCTCTCTGAAGTGCTGCTATTCCACAAAGCGACCGACTCGCCGAAAGTTAACCCGCTTATTATATGGATATACTTAAATGATTCACACATGCGGGGACATTTCTTTAGACCTATTTAATGTTAAGATTGTTGCTGCGCAAAACAAAACAGAGCCGTTGTGGAACACCGCTAGGCAACAGCTAGGTAGGCTAGCCAGGACAACAGGTGTTGTCTATCACAGCAGCTGATTATGAGTGACAAAAGACCGGACCCCCTGCGGAGTGATATGAAACATTCGCTTTAGCCACTGACTTGTATACAAGCCAGTGGCTTTAGCAGTGAACGTCTTGTTGCCATTGACAGCGGTAGCCAGGACAACGGGTGCTGTCTATCACAGCAGCTGATTAGAGCCTTGTTGAAAAGTCGCTTTAGCAGTGAAAAGTCTTGTTGCCATTGACAGCGGTCTGTTATAGACCAACCCGTCCGTTATCGAAAAATAACAGACGTCCGAACGTTGGGGAGCCCCGTTGAAATGAATGGAGCATTCGACAGATGACGTCACAACCATATAATAAACATGAATAACAATACAGTACAAGTAGATAATGATACATGTTGTTACATACTTTGTTACAAACCTACTTAATGTCACAGGAACAGTGAAATAAAAGGTAACACAATATTTTTAAGGAGCTGTTTCCACATAGCAGGATATTTTTAAATGTGGATATTTTTTTCTCCTGGCTACATTGGTTTTGGCCTTCCGTTTCCACGTAAGCAGATTTATAAAACCGACATATCACATGCACCTGTTACAATGGAGTTTTTATTTTTATCCCCATATTCTCTTTTCTCCTAAACAAGAGAAAAAATATCCACACTTAAAAAAAATCAAGCTACGTGGAAACAGAACCTTTAATTACAGTGTTATTACTCATCAGCCAAAGTGATGAAATCCAGGGCAGCAAAGGCATGAACTGAGACCCAAGGCACCCTTGGGAGACACACAAAAATATATGTTGTGAGTGCGATGTAAAAACATGAACTACATTGGTTAATATATGTGTATGAATGTGTGTAATGTCTAGTGTGTTATGTCTTCTGTATTTATGTATGTATGTATGTATGTATGTATGTATGTATGTATGTATGTATGTATGTATGTATGTATGTATGTATGTATGTATGTATGTATGTATGTATGTGTGTTACTGACATCTTAATTTCCCCCTGGGATCAATAAATGATCATCTACTCTACTCCACTGTACAATTGAACTTACATGTTATTACACCAGTTATTCCACGGTGCCTAATGAGTAACTACACTGTAATTAAAGGTCCATTAAATTGTTACCAAATAAAGCGTAACCGATTATATTAACATTATGTTCACTGAGAGAATGTGTAGTTTATGTACTGACTGCACCTCTCAAGCATCGTGTTACTTATGTTAGACAAAAAATGCGTACTTCAGTTCAGTAAAATAACTCTTCAAAGTTATTTCCCAACCTGGCAATACAATCTCCGGGGCAATTCAGATTGTAACGCTTCTGTTCCCAAACGGAACAATATGTGACTGACTAAACATTTGACCGTTGCGACACACATTCTGCAGCTTTCTCTACTTCTTCTCTAAGGCCATGTGACAGATAAAACCGAGTAACTGTAGCAAAGACGGCCTTGGACGAGGCTCAAACAGCTAAGTAAGGGATAATGTATTGTCCACACGTGACTATAGGAAAATATTTTCCCGACGAGGCGAATAACACCCCCCGACGCCGAAGGCGGAGGGGTGTTATTCCGCTTCGAAGGGAAATATTTTCCGATAGTCACGTGTGGACAATACATTATCCCGCTTATTATACGGCTTTTACCAACATTAGAAAGCATAAATAGTTAGCCAGTAGTTTAAAATAACATGTTTATTGCCATTTTATAGCGTGCGCAAAGAAAGATAGTTCGTGGAACGCTCATAATTTTAAAAGGTTACCAAGCAACAGAGTTTGGCTACTTTCTAACTTGTTACAGCCACGCTGCGCTTCAAACTGTTTGCAGGCTGCCTCGTTCACTGCGCGATATCTACTAAACTCGGGTTCATAACAGGAATATTTCTATCTAATCAGCGACAGTATTCCAGAAAAAAAAGCATAGCAACCCAAGCACTGCTGTGCGCTTTGACCATCATTATCGATCCTGCTACAGCAGGCAGAGCACTGTGCGCCGGATGGTTGGCTGGATGAGGCAACTTCTAACCTACAGGCTACACCCTTAAGGAAACTGTCAACAAACTCCTCACTTGTAAAAACAAAAACAGTGTTCATAAAATAGGTCACGACAGCGGCCGGCGGACAGTGACAGTTTGCTTTCTTGGAACGGCAACACTCGGGCATGAGATGTTGCTGATGAATCCTGATAGGCCACTCGGCATTTTTTGTTATTAGGCTATTACTGTAACTTTGTCAGGATGACATAACTTAAAATTAATCGCTGAATGAGACTTCTAGTGTTGTTGCACTTCGTCTTGAGACGTTTGAGAAGTGGTTGGTTACCGGAGCATCAGTGGGCCACCAGCAGCGTGCGTTAATCGCACTGCTGTCATAGGCTACTGCTAAAAATCAGAAGGCAAGACATATCAGTGAAGATATGACCGATCTACTTGCGGAGTGATCTCTGAAGTGACCAAACTCGTTGCCATTGGCAGCGGGTATTATTAGGTGGGCATTACAGAAAAGTAGTGACCACCGAACGTTGGGTCCGCCCATTGAAAGGGAATGGGAGCTCTTGCAACATTCTAGAGTGCCGTATAATAAGAAAGGGATAATGTATTGTCCACACGTGACTATAGGAAAATATTTTCCCGATGAGGCGAATAACACCCCCCGACGCCGAAGGCGGAGGGGTGTTATTCCGCTTCGAAGGGAAATATTTTCCGATAGTCACGTGTGGACAATACATTATCCCGCTTATTATACGGCTTTTACCAACATTAGAAAGCATAAATAGTTAGCCAGTAGTTTAAAATAACATGTTTATTGCCATTTTATAGCGTGCGCAAAGAAAGATAGTTCGTGGAACGCTCATAATTTTAAAAGGTTACCAAGCAACAGAGTTTGGCAACTTTCTAACTCGAACACGCTGCGCTTCAAACTGTTTGCAGGCTGCCTCATTCACTGCGCGATATCTACTAAACTCGGGTTCATAACAGGAATATTTCTATCTAATCAGCGACAGTATTCCAGAAAAAAAAGCATAGCAACCCAAGCACTGCTGTGGCATGGTAACATTACATTACACTTAGCTGAGGTTTTTTTTTGTCCAAAGCGACTTACAGTTATTTGACCTACAGGGAATGGGTTACAGTCCCTGGAGCAGTATGGGGGGTAGGTGCCTTGCTTAAGGACACCTGCAGCCGTGGAGCACGTCAGGGAGTGGACAGGAGGGATTCGAACCTACAACCCTCTGATTTATAGCCCATCTCCCAGCTGCCCCAACGGGGACCCAGCTCTTTTCCTATCACCATCTTCATGGTAATATCACGGTCACTATGAAATAAAAGCACGAAAAGTCCCAAAAATAATAATAAAAAAAATAAAACTGTAGCAAAGACAAGTCCAGTGAAGCCTGCACAGCTCACATACACACCCATCAACACATGTGAGCACACATACATTCCAGAATTGTCCCGGGACACAGTAGGGCTTCCAGAGCTGCCTGTCCACTGGTTGCAGTACAGTACACAGTACATTTGCAGTGTTACTTCAACACTTCAAGAAGTCAATTTAACATCCTCTCGGTTGTATTTGGTCCCAAAGTACTCTCTAAGAGTTTTTTTTTTTACTGTTACGTGTACAGACACACTGGTCTGGCAATGAACATGTCCAAAAGGAACTCTTCTTTATAGGCGAGTACATTTAAGGTTTAACCCCAAAAAAATTGATACAAAAGGTTTTTTTATGGATTCTATTACTATTGGACCTGCTAAATGACATACTAAAAATCTAGTAAAATCTGACTTTGGGAAATGAGTTTTTTCAACATAGCTGCCATAGGCTTATTATAAGGGTCAAGAGACACTCCAGGTGAATAGGCCAAAAAATTTAGCTTGCCGATATCACCATGAAACTTAATCCGGTGATTACTCACATATTTGTGAGAAAAAAATGTATTGCAAGTTTTCTGAAATGTTATGTTTTAATATGCTAATTGGACTATATCTAATTAAATATGCATTCAATTTCAAAATGCAAAAACTCAAAATCTGAAAAAGCCAAGCTCAAAATAACTATTTTTATTTTGTTTCTAGTAAACCAGAAGATATCTTCAGAGGAGATTATGGACATTTAACATCTTATTATTATTTAACATCTCTCTTAGATAAATAATTGAGTTTTATGTTTCTCAAGTTCTCAGACATTCTTTGAGTCTGGTGGTATCATAGCATGTATCAAGGACAAGGTCAGCTGTCCTCAAATCATAGCCTCTCCACAGAGGTGTCCTAAGGGCTGGTGCTGGGACTCCTATTTGCCATGTACACCACATCACTGGGCCATGTAATCTGTTCTCACAGCTTCTCATACTACTGTTACACCGATGAAGCACAGTTACTTTGTGCCAGATGACTCCACGGTCACACACATTTCCGCTTGCCTCTCTGAACTATCCACAAGTATGAAGGAATGCAACCTTCAGTTGAGCCTCGCCCAAATGCACTGCTGGTGATCCCAGCCAAAGATTTAGGTTGCCATGATATCGAACTCAATATGGACTCTGCTACTGTTGCCTCAAATAAGGCCACAAGAAATCTAAGTGTCATTGTTGATGACCATCTATCATTCTCTGACCACATAGCCTCAGTTTCCCAGTCATGTCCTCTTTTTCATGCCCTAATTGAATACAAGGCCCTGACCCTTGCCTATGAAGCTACAGCAGGCCCTACTCTGGCTTACCCGAAAGCTATGCTAAAGCCCTATATCCTTTCAGGACATTGTCTGTCTCCAGTACCAACCGTTTCACCTTACCCTCTACTTACACATGTAGTGGCTCCTGAGTATTCAGTTCAGCTGCTGAAAGACCCAAAATACCTAGTGACACCATGATTCATCACTGATGATGTGCCCTGACAAACAACACATGGATATTACCATAGCAGTAGTGTCTTTATCCACCCAAACAGCACTCCAAACAAACAGATCCTGAAAACATGTTAGTTCATGCCAATGTAATTATCATGTAGTAACCTTTATTTTAAAAAACTTTGATCTTGAAAATGAC